>NC_053158.1:69514450-69729450 GCF_016835505.1 Polypterus senegalus
ATTTAATGACTCTTCCAATTAAGACTATGGAGTGATTTCCTCACTGTAATGCCTTTTAAAATTTCCCTTAATTGAAAATGCGGCATTTAAGCTTTCTAGCTACTTCACAAAGGAATGCAAAGTAAAAACCCGTGACTTCAGAGACACTTTGTGTTGTTAACAGCATCGTTTGCTCGATGCAGGTGGTGGCCGTGTCAGTTTAAAGGCATCAGTCTTCTCATACTCTTGAGGATCCAGTGGGGGAATCTGACGGCCTGAAACAAAAGTTATGAAGATTAAAGATTTCAAGTTACTCAAGTTAAACTGTAATATATATTCAAATACTGGAACAATCTTTAAACTTTATATATGTGCACTGATGTTCTGAGTTTTATCTGCAATTTTCAAACAATAACAAATAAATGATAAAATACTACAACTAGAAATGGGACTGAGATCCGCACAGTATAATAAAAGAAGGATGAATAAAAGGAATTCCCACTTCAAAGTGCTTGAATTTTTTTTTCCAAGTTCAAGATGTTTTTAATACCAAGTACATTAATTAATAAAAAGTGAAGGTTAATAATTTCTTGCAGGAATTTTTCGTTATCATATAATAAACAAAGAGGTCTACCTAATAATTCATTCATTTTCTGACTACATTTAATTCCATATAGAGTTACACAAGTCAGTATCACCCCTGGAAGTAAAGTAAGTACTGGTCCTTTGCTAGGTACATTGCCATTCACTTACTCGCGCTCTCTCTCTCTCTCTCTCTCTCTCACACACACACACACCTCACCCTCCACATTCATCTTAGGTAAATTTAGACTCTGTTCAAAACCTCAAAAGACACTGGAAGAACATGCACACTTGACAGTGATAATGTCCAGGAGTGGGACAGGAACTTGGATTACAAGTGGTATAAAGCGGCAGTGATAACCTGACCATCCCTTTTTAAATTAGCTGCTTATAATTTTTTAACTACCACCATCACAATCATAGAAAGCGGATTGTGATTAAAACTTATAATCTTGATAAAGTGCCCAAATTCATCTAGGATAGGATTTAATGCTCACACCTTTAACATAGTACAGTATGTATTCCCTAAAGCTTATACTGAATTAGATATGATAATGAACATTAAAAATAATTCACAAGTGTCTTTACTCTTGTTAAATTAATGTGGTTTAGAAAATCACTATCATAGGCAGTGGTGTTTTTGTATTATGGGTGAGTGGTGCAAAGTGAGCAATTAACTTTCATCAGGATTTAACTTATTATTAAAATGTTAAAAACAATCCTCACTTTTGTCTTCTTAAGCATTTTTTTCAATCTTAAAAAAATATTGATGTAATAATAAAGTATGTGAAATTGTTTTCATGCTAATTGCACCAAGCCAGTGTCTAGCTCTATTTGCCCTACAGCACTCTAGGTTATGGCTTTAAGGTGATGGCCTCCTCCTCTTGACATTAAAATGAGGTGAACTTTTTTGAAAAGTGCAGGATAATTAACTCTCTTAATGTTATGTACAACAATTTGAAACAATAAGAGAAAGGCTCAGCTCAAACTATGAGGAGCCTGAATACATTAAGAAAGTACTGAAACCAATCAAAAGAATCCTTCCACTTTTAATAAGTCAACGGCCAGTTTGTAGAAGCGTTAGAAAATGTCAACCTGGACTCCATTCCCTGTATAAGTGTAACATGTGAGGTCAACATGTTCATCATATTCAAGAAAGCTCACTGAAAGTCTGGTCTTTCTCACTAAATGATGCCTTTAGTAATGACCCTTTCGTGTAACCCGGTTACATTATGTGTTCTGATTTTCTCTATTACTGTGTGGTATTTGCAAGGTTTCTGCCAAGGGCAATAAAACACTAGAGAGATAATCATATACAGCTTCTAAAATTACTGAACACCATCTTTCCAATGTGTATTCATTTTGTTCTTCTAGCCTAAAATGTAAAGATTTAAGGATATTATGTGAATATCCGTAACAGTCATAGTAAACTCATTTACTTTTCACTTTCTTTCTGTGTGGTTAACAGCTTAGGTCTTTCAAAATTAGCACTACCTGAACTCTGAACTATCAAATGCACCAATTTATTGCTGAAACCATGAACAATGGCTACACAAATAATGAATATGTCAAAATGTTTTATTAAGTTGGTTGCTTGGGAAACTGTTATTATTGTTGTGCTTATGTTATATGCTATTACTAATGTTCTTCTTATAAGAAAATTAACAAAGCCACATTCCAGGTGTGTCTTACTATCATGGCAGTAAACTAATCAAAATGTACCAAGAGAGACAGATCAAGAAAAAAAAACATTTAAAAAGTTTTCATTATTTCTCCCAAATATACCCAGACAATGCACAAGACTGTACTTTATTTTTGATTTTATATGATGGCCTTATTTTAACATTTGTCAGGCAAAGTTGTAAACTACATTTTTAATTTCAAAGTCCTCAAAAAAAAAACAGTTAATAACAGCCAGTGACATATTTTGGTTAAAAAAAAGCTTGCCTTAATTATGGGTTGATTATTTCCTACAAGTTGTTTAAATTCACTGTATATCTCAAAAATCATAACTCTGTACTTAAGCAGGCGGCACGGTGGCACAGTGGTAGCGCTGCTGCCTCGCAGTAAGGACACCTGTGTTTGCTTCCCGGGTCCTCCCTGCATGGAGTTTGCATGTTCTCCCCATGTCTGCATGGGTTTCCTCCGGGTGTTCAGGTTTACTCTCACAGTCCAAAGACATGCAGGTTAGGTGCATTGGTGATCCTAAATTGTCCCTAGTGTGTGCTTGGCGTGTGTGTGTGTGTGCCCTTCAGTGGGCTGGCACCCTGCCTTGTGCCCTGTGTTGGCTGGGATTGGCTCCAGGTGACCCTGTGTTAGGATATAGCGGGTTGGACACTGACTGACTGACTGACTGACTGTACTTAAGCCAAATGGAATTCTACTAATTAAAGATGGACTGTCAGCATCTTTAATTCTCCAAAATATCTATTTATGAAAGGAGAAGTGTATTACTGTGTACAAGAAATCCCCTGCTATAGCTGCTAACCCATCCACATAATTCTCAAAAACCACTGATTCCATTATTTAGTCACAGGGTCCGCCAGCCTCTCCTTGCTTCATTAGGTACAAAGTATGAATCAACCCTGGCTGAAGGCCTATCCCATTGCAGGGCACTCTGGCTCACACACCCATTCTTGTTAATAATAATTAGCTTTGAAAGTACATTTTTGTGATATTAGGGGGGTGGGGGGACCAAAAACGTAGGAATAAACATGCAAACTGCAGAACATGCAAGTAGGATTTAAAGACCGTGGAGCTGTGAACTACAACACTGAAATTCATATTAAATAATTAACAATGGTAGTTTTGAATGTAATATCACTATGCATTTTTAAACAGAAATACTGTCATAAATGCATCAGTACTAAAGTATTTTGGGAGTTTTTTGATGCTATCATGACTAACTCATTCAGGATTGAATTAACTGTGGTCAGGCAAAAAACATGCAAAATACACAGTAAATTAATGATTGAATTTCATATGAAATTTAAAAAGTCACATCTGATGAAGACACTATACTTGTAAAGTTCATCTCAAACTATATCATCCAAATGGGCTCACCACCAAATTTCTAAACATATGTCAGTATTAAGTGCAATTTTTGCAATTGTTTCCTTAAGCTTGTCAATTATGCTAAATTGCAATATAAATATATCATACTAAAAAAATATTTGATGAAATTTATATGTGGAGCTATTACTCAAAATTTAACAAATGTAATAAGTGCTTTATATGATTCATTTTATAATTAGAATAAAATGCAACAATATATTTCTTCAATAAATACTTACTGATTTTCTGGAACAGCTCTTCAATATTAACTGCATTTCTTGCACTTGTTTCTATAAAAATAGCTGAAATTGTTTCTGCATATTCTTTTGCTTCTTTTCCAGGAACTTCCCTAAACAGAGAAAACAAAACACATAGCCTACAGTAAACAATGGAGCAGCATTTATAAATAATTCTGTTTTCACAAAATTACATTGGTTTCCAAGACTGAATTAATAGCATTACCATAACATCTGACAGTTTAAAAATTCTTCAGAGCAAATGTATCCATTACATCAAACACACTTTTCACGACCAATGAGGTGTTTAGAGATTCAGAGATCAAAAAAACATCTCAGAGGTCACCAAATTGTGAGCTAATGTTTAAAAGAAGCTATGTCTCAGACTCTGCAGCACTATACAGCAGCTTAGTATGCAATATCTGAAGTTTTATCTAGGCAAACTAATATTCAGTTGCGAGTTGGACCTATTCTTGCACAGACCAAATCCTTCTGTAGCTTGTAATAAAGAAAAAAAGAACGATTCCCTCTATTTGTGAAACTTTTAAAATACCAAGACTGGCAGAGAAAGCAACATACGTAACCTATACAGTATTTGCCCTGCCTGTTAAGAAGACAGTACTGCGTCAGTAAAGCAGACCACTTCCACAAGCTCCAAGACTCAGTCTCCATTATATAGCTATTTTTAAAATCAGATCAAAAAGGTGAATGTTGTAAAGATTTGCAACATTCAGCATTTAAATATCATTATGAATGTTTACTTTTTTAATTCTAAAATGTTTAGGAAATCATACATTTAAAGTTTAATGTTAAATAATGAGGCTCTTGTATCTAACTAAATAATGTCACATATTACACAAAAAAAAGGACTACATTACCTTATGTCACTAAGATCACTTTTGTTTCCAGCAATGGCAACAACAATATCTTCTGGACCATGTTCCTTTAACTCTTTCACCCACTTTTTGAGGGTCTGAAAAGTGTCCTGAAATTAAAATAGTAAGTAATCACAAAATCATCAAATTTTCATTGGGTACAGTATATCACTTATAAGGCAATCTTGATTGAGGCGAATCAAAGGAGCTTCTGAAACAACTGGGCATTTACTAATCTGAGCAAAATAATTATTTGTTTATTCATTTTATAATTATAATATGATGCACATTCTGGCATTTCTACAGTGTAAGATTGATTTAAGTCTAGGAATCAGCTTTTTGTTTGTTTTTTGTAAGTACACCTTTGGAGTAGCAGACGTTTTTCACAAGTGTTCTGCAATCTCTATTCTACCTATTATCCTATAGGTGCACCACTCTGCAGCATACATGTGGCTAAATACTAACTTAGACAGAACATTAGTGACCCAGTCTATAATAATGAACAGTACTCTCTACTTCTGCATTCTGGAAAAACCTGGGGATTCACACAAGCTCTGCATATATACTTCCAAATAAAAGCAATCATAAAAGCAAAGCATTTAATATTGTAATAACTATTGATCAGTGTCGTGCATTATGTAGTTATAATTAAAAACAGATAAATAAACCCTGCTGCACACACACATTCTACCAGGAATTGATATTATCCCAACTTAAGGGAGTGGAAGACGTGCTGAATGTTACGTCTATGTGAGTGTTGACTGCAACATAACATTTGCTACTAGAAACCTGATTTTTGTTGCCACTACAGAGTCATGCAGTATTTGTACTTCTTTTATTCCTGCATTTGATGAAAGGTAACTATGCTTTTAGGGGACTTGTGTTCAAATTGTGTAGCATGATGTAGTGCAGTGCAGGTGATAGGAGCCAACAGGACAGGAAGTGAAAAAAACAGTGGCTGATAGTAAAAATTAAACACAACTGCCTAGCAAGAGAAAAATTAAGATGTAAAAAGCAGTATGTAGAAGGACATTAATTTTAAGTACAATATACACTTACCTAAAGGATTATTAGGAACACCTGTTCAATTTCTCATTAATGCAATTATCTAATCAACCAATCACATGGCAGTTGCTTCAATGCATTTAGGGGTGTGGTCCTGGTCAAGACAATCTCCTGAACTCCAAAGTGAATGTCAGAATGGGAAAGAAAGGTGATTTAAGCAATTTTGAGCGTGGCATGGTTGTTGCTGCTAGACAGGCCGGTCTGAGTATTTCACAATCTGCTCAGTTACTGGGATTTTCACGCACAACCATTTCTAGGGTTTACAAAGAATGGTGTGAAAAGGGAAAAACATCCAGTATGCGGCAGTCCTGTGGGAGAAAATGCCTTGTTGATGCTAGAGGTCAGAGGAGAATGGGCCGACTGATTCAAGCTGATGGAAGAGCAACTTTGATTGAAATAACCACTCGTTACAACCGAGGTATGCAGCAAAGTATTTGTGAAGCCACAACACGCACAACCTTGAGGCGGATGGGCTACAACAGCAGAAGACCCCACCGGGTACCACTCATCTCCACTACAAATAGGAAAAAGAGGCTACAATTTGCACGAGCTCACCAAAATTGGACAGTTGAAGACTGGAAAAATGTTGCCTGGTCTGATGAGTCAGAATTTGGCGTAAACAGAATGAGAACATGGATCCATCATGCCTTGCCACAGTCACCAGATCTCAACCCAATAGAGCATTTTTGGGATGTGGTGGAACGGGAGCTTCGTGCCCTGGATGTGCATCCCACAAATCTCCATCAACTGCAAGATGCTATCCTATCAATATGGACAACATTTCTAAAGAATGCTTTCAGCACCTTGTTGAATCAATGCCACGTAGAATTAAGGCAGTTCTGACGGCGAAAGGGGGTCAAACACCATATTAGTATGGTGTTCCTAATAATCCTTTAGGTGAGTGTAAACTGGAGTGCTTGGATTGAAAGAAAGGAAGCAAAAATGAGGGTTCAACTTTAGGAGAAATATTGCATTATAAAAACTTCTAATCTAAGAAAGCAAGCAGCAGAAAGAAGAATAAAATAAATCCAAAGACAACAAAGCAGGCAGTCGGGGAGTGAGGGTATTACAGTTGCTTAAAGGAGCTAGTAGTTGTTAAATAACTACTATTGTTCACTTGAAACAGATATTTGATTTTTTATGTATGGCTCAAATCTTTATGTAGAACACAAGGGCATATGTTTGTAGCTTCTTCTGGAGCAAACAGGACCTGTCCTGCTGTGACAGTTTACATTTACATGAACCAGTCAGGAAACAAGATACTTGGGGGGCATACATGTAAGTTAGTTAAAGACTGTTTAAACTAAGGAATATGGGGGGGACAAGGAATTTAGGACAGGCCAGGTTTACAACTTCACATAAAGGGACAGACAGTATCCCAAATATTAATATACAGTTAAAAAGCCTAACTAAAATGACCAAAACTTTAAATATTGCTTGCATTAATGTTAAGAATATCAGGAATAAAACAAGTGAGTTGGATTTATAGGTAGCTGCTGTCATATATGACAACCTTGTGAGTACCATACAGGGGAAAAAAATTAAGGGTGCACCAAGAGGATTGGAAAGTTGCTTACACCTATTATAATAGCAGTTTATGTTCCATTCCCAGGACAGAGGAAGACCCATTTGAGAATTACTGATGCAATGTCTAAATTTACACAACTCTGCCTTTTTCATTCTAGCCTAAGTAAAACTTAAAGAAATAGGAAGACGTCATCACTTACACCACAGGAGCCTTGACATATGATGTGTCTTTATCTATTCACAATACCTTACACGATGGCAACATTAAAAGGGGTTCTCTATCTTGGGACCCCAACTCGTTGTGTAACTCAAAACTCAATTTTTTTTTTTTTTTTTAAACACTGCACATCCATCCATCCCGCTATATCCTAATTACAGGGGTCTGCTGGAACCAATCCCAGCCAACACAGGGCACAAGGCAGGAAACAAACCCCAGGCAGGGCACCAGCCCTCCACAGGGAGTGCACAAACACACACTAGGGATAATTTAGAATCGGCAATGCACCTAACCGGCGTGTCTTTGGACTATGGGAGGAAATCCACGCAGACACAGGGAGAACAGGCAAACTCCACACAGGGAGGACCCGGGAAGTGAACCCAGGTCTCCTAACTGCAGCGCTACCCACTGTGCCACCCGCAACACTGCAATAATAATAGCCATTTATAAGAGAACACCTTTTCCTGATCAGCTGGGACTGCACCTGGTGACCTTTCTACAGTCATGTCGATGTCACCCGCCTAATACTCCTGGTGCATCACGAGAAGATTGCCACAGCAACAAAAATGTCAGTAAAAACTTTTCAGAGAAGTTACACCTCTGAATTCTGTGTCAGAAAGCCTACAGTAAGAAATAAAACTGAATTTTATACCAGATGGGAAATGCAAAAAAAGAGTAAAATGTGCCATCATAACAAAACATCATGTGGAAGATGTATTTGCAGTCAGCATGAATTTGGACAAGGAAGATAGTGTTTCAGCATTATGCAGGAATTTTATGAGAAACCAACAAATATATATATCTGACCAAAGTGTGGTATTTGATATTATTCATCTGGATTTTCAGACGGCACTTGATAAGGTACCACATTAGGGGCTAATCATTGAAATACAAGTTGAAATTCAATGCAATATATGCAGTAGACAGGTGCAAAAGTGGTGTACACACCAACAACAAAAGAATCTTTTTTGAAATGGCTGTGGCAACTCAGTAAACAGGAGAATCTCCCTCCAACTGGATTAGAATACATTAATGGTGTAGCATAAATACTTCTGCGAGTCTTAATTTACTCATTTCAATTACCTGTTATTCAGCAAGTAATACCCATATGTAAAATTCAATTTAGTTCCACCTTTTGCAATGGAGTATTTTCAGAAACAGCAAACAAATTGGGAGTCCCCCATCCAAAATAATTGACTTCAGAAACTCAAGTACTTCTAATAAAATGTTAATTTGGTAGTTTTTTGAGTTAAATGGATTGTGTAGATGTATAAAATTAGTCTACTATAGGCAATAATAAAATTCACCATTACTTCATCCTCTGTTTTAGAGCCAACAAGTCTCCCTTAATAATATCATAATTCTACTCTGGAGATGAGAGTTTTTTAGAAAAGAGAAAAGAAAAAAAAAAAAGATTTCAGAGTTTTCCAGTATCAAGAAAACTATGACATAGTAGACCCATTGCAAGACTGACTACATCTGTTCTCATTTTAAAGGGCAGACAAACATCACAGTGAGTATTAAGAGTATTAAAAAATGTTTTTCATCTTACCATTTTTGTAATGTCATATACTATGACAGCTGCTGCTGACCCTCGGTAGTACATAGGTGCTAATGAATGAAACTGCAAAAGTAAGAAAGAAACATTAGGCACAATAAAAAAAAATATTTTTATTTATTTTTATTTCTATTTTGCACTTTTGATTTTTTAAAATACATATAAAAATTAAGGCGGCACAGTGGCGCAGTGGTAGCACTGCTGCCTCACAGTTAGGTTCGCTTTCCGGGTCCTCCCTGCATGGAGTTTGCAGGTTCTCCCCATGTCTGCTTGGGTTTCCTCCGGGCGCTCCGGTTTCCTCCCACAGTCCAGAGACATGCAGGTTAGGTGGAATGGTGATTCTAAATTGGCCCTAGTGTGTGTTTGTGTGTGTCCTGCAGTGGGTTGGCACCCTGCCCGGGATTGGTTCCTGCCTTGTGCCCTGGGATTGGCTCCAGCAGACCCCCGTGACCCCGTGTTTGGATTCAGCGGGTTGGAAGATGGATGGATATAAAAATTAAGCTCTCACAGCATTAAATCATTGTCTCAAAACCTGCAGCACTCTTATTCCTCCATCATTTAATTATTAAGCTTACTTTTCAGTCATTACTTGGACAACTTCCCCTTTAAGGGCAAAGTTTTTTTTAGTATATATTAAACAACAGACTGGTTGTAATAAAACTGCTTATATTGATGTGGTGTTCAAATATTGACAATAAATGTTAACTATAAAACTTTTTTTTTTTTTTTTTCGGACAGGTTATTGTCCGTGCTCAACAATTATTCTAATCATTTACAGTATTTCATTTATTCTACATTCTTGCTGAATGTAAATGCTGCAGATATTGACAATATGTATAAGGAAACTGTGAGATGCTATTAGCAAGGCTTCATAAAGCAAAAAACATACATTTTTTGACACCCACATTTATTGTATTAATTTAAGCATATACTGTATTTAATTGTTTAAAATAGTACAACAAAAAGATATACACTCTTGCAAGGAATACTTCAAAATATACTGCTCAAAAAATTGAGGGAATACTTAAATCAAGCATTGGATCTCCAAGAACAGAATATTCAAGTGGAAAATTTTCACTGGGTAATGCTGTGCAGATTGTTGAGAATGAAATGATGTAACAATTGTCAATGGAAATCAAAATACACAACCCATTGAGGGCTGGATTCAACATCACACTGAAAATCAAAGTTAAAAATTAAAATCACAGGCAGATCCAACTTGGGTGAATTTCATCATGGCAACTTAGAATTTGGCTCAATAGTTTGTGTGGTCCAAAACGTTCCTGTATGCACTCCAGACAATGTCTGGGCATCCTACTGATGAGACTCCTGATGGTCCCCTGGGAATCTCCTATCAGACTTGGATCAGGGCATCTGTGAACTCCTAGACAGTCTGTGGCACTACTTGATGGTGTTGGATGTACGGACAGATAATGTTCCAGAGTTTCACAATTGGATTCAGGTCTCGAGGACATGTGAGCTAGTCAATGGCATCAATGCCTTTATCATCCAGGAACTGCCTATACACTATGGCCACATGAGGCTGGGCAATGTCCTGCACCAGGAAAAAACCAGGGCCCATTGTACCAGCCTAAGTTCCAACAGTGGCTCTGATGCTTTCATCCCAGTACCTAACAGCAGTCAGGATACCATTACTGACTCACCGCCAAACAAGTCATGCTGAATTATTGTTGCAGGCTGCACAACGCTCACAGCAGCATCTCCAGACTCTTTCGCGTCTGTCACACGTGCTCAGTGTGAACCTGCACTCATCTGTAAAGAGAACAGAGCACCAATGGCAGAGTTGCCAATTGTGTATTCTCTGGCGAATGACAATCAAGCTGCATGGCGATGGGCTGTAAGCGCAGGTCCATTAGAGGACATCGGACCCTCATACTACACTAATGGAGTCTGTTCCTAAAAGTTTGGTCAGAAACATGCACACCAGTAGCCAGCTGGAGGTCATTCTGAAGGGCTCTGGCAGTGCTCCTCTTGTTCATCCTTGCACCAAGGAGCAGATACTGGTCCTACTGCTGGGTTAATGCCTTTCTATGGCCCTGTCCAATCCTCCTTGTGCAATGGTCCATTTGCTGGTATCTCTTCCACCCTCTCGAGGCTGTGCTGAGAGACACAATAAACCTTCTTGCAACGCCACATATGACGTGTCATCTGAAGGAGATGGACCACCTATGGAACCTGAATCAGCTGCAGGTACAGTTTCATTCTAGAAGTAGTGCCAAGGACACCAGCAAGACACAAAACTAGAGAAGAATCAATCAGGAAGGATAAGTAGAGAGCATCTTTAATCTCCAAAATTTTGATTTATTTTCAACCTCCTCAATGGATTCTGCACATTAGAGCATCTAAAGAAAGAATAGCTGTGAGATTCAGCATCTGAACATAGAAGTATGCACATTAAAGAAAACATTCCACTGTTCCCTGTACACCAGTGGCAACTGATGGAACAGAAGGCACTTCGAAGGCCAATTTGTATATCATGCAAAAGCAAATTATGGAATCTCTCAGTACACCGGCTGATGTGATAAAAAAACAAAACAAAAAGAAGAAACCTGCACTTTCTGGTATGCATCTCATGATGCCTTCCACACACAGTGATACTGCAGACAGTATTAAAAGAGAAAAAAACCCCAAAGAGCTGAAATCTCACATTACTGAGTAAAATGTGTTTTACACAGCTGCTCCTCTGGGGTCTGCCAGAGATGAGAATATGTAATGTCACTACTAGTCAACTTTTTAAAACTGGTGCAACTGTATAAAATTACAAATTTATGTAATCACCAAGCAGCTCAACATCATTATTATTTAGCATACACTATTATTCAAGGAGATTTGAATGATTAGCTGGGTATTTTGACTTACCTCACTCACTTTTTGGTCAGAAAAACAGGCATCTTTGCCCACTGTCAGGACACCTGTTCCCTTGTATCCTGGTTTGTGGCGGTGTCCCTTATCTAATAGCCTTTTTTTGCCAGTCAGGCACTCTTTCACAAGAGCTGGTTTAGAAAAATGGTTCTAAAATATCTGTAGTATGAATCACCTACAGTTACGTGTTACCTTTGTCTTTCATTCCACTCAAACAATGCAACTAACAGAATTTAATTTAATCATAATTTATAAATTTTTTTAAAATTTTGAAATTGAATATTTTTTGCAATGCTGTCTTTTCAAACATCTTTTTGTAAAGCCTGATAATGTATGTAATCAGCTAAAATAAAATATGATTTTCAATAATTATTCAGTTTCCATTATAAACTGACCAGTGAACAAGCTTGCTGATGAAAGTTTTAATTAGTCCAGCGTAATGATTAAGTGCATCATGGCTTTATTATGAAATAGACCAGGCAATAGAAATTCTAGCTTTTATTTTGAAGAGTACATAATTAACATTTACCAGCAACAAAACTAGTACATGTATATACAGGCTTAATGTACAGACTGTGGTATGCAATTATAATCAGAACCATGTTTCAACTGTTTGCCATATGAGAATAGTTTTGATGATACCACAAATGAAGTGATTCAATCTAATGCATTGTAATAGTTTAAAAGTGAATCATTGTTTGTATAAACATCAAATCATAGACTGGTAGTGAATAAAGAAATCACATTAATTTTCTAATTAACATTAACATTCTCTAATCAACAAATGCAAGTCTCACAAGTCTGCAGATATAAAAACATGAAGGTAACACTTATTATAAAAAAACAAGCAATGAATTCTAGTATTTGACCATAGAATTTTTTCTGTAATCTTATATTATAAATGTTATCCTTTATTTTTACTCATGATCACAGGCTGTCCTGGTTAAGATGGAATATCAAACAATTTCAACTACTACCTCCTGAGAAGGACTAATATATTTAAAAATAACTTAATGTGAGTGAGGAATTTACAGGCAGACCATATCACAGGAACTAGCAAGTAAGAAAACAGGCCTTCCTCTGTGAAACTACAATATGTACACCCTACTCACCATTATATCCTATAAGGTACTATTATGGTTCACTAGGTTGTTATCAGTAAATGCCATTTATGTATGCATTGACAGATAAATCAGAATAATAAAATATATACCTTGGTTTAACAGCACATAAAGCTAAACATTTTTATTTCAGTTGAATTTCATTACCAACCAATTTCAATCACTGATTGTAAAATTCTTATAAATTATTACAAAACTATACCTCTTTGAAACCTCAAAATACACATTTGAAACAACATTTTCTATTTCATTTCATTATTATAGTTTAGTTTTTATAGAAACAATATATTCTTTATATTTTAAAGCTGAAAAATGTTCTATGAACAGATGGTCTATGTTTTAATTTCTTATTATTCGAAAACCAAATAGTTTTCAAACATTTTCATTAAAAAACAATCTAAAAATAAATAGGTAGAAATTCTGAACTGACAAGAGAAACATCCACTTATATTTCCCATTACAAAAATGAGTTTTATTTAAAACAATCATGTGATCAAGGTCTTTTATAAACTCTTATAAATCTAGAGATTTAAACCAAGGTTTGGACAAAATACAAATTAGCTTAAAATTGCTTGTGTCTAAGATGTAAAGTGGAAGCTTGGAATTTAAGTAGATTTATTAGACAGTAACACACATGCTTTTGTATTTTGATTTGGACTTTTGTTGTTGCAATAAGCTCTGATTAAAAGGCAGGTATATTGTGAGTTCAAATGTGTGAGAAATCATCGAGCCATGACTCCTAATTATTGCGATAGATAGATAGACAGATACTTTATTAATCCCAAGGGGAAATTCACATAATCCAGTAGCAGTATACTGATAAAAAGAAACAGTATTAAATTAAATAGTAAAAAAAAAAAAAAAAAATGATGTTAGCATTTACTCCCCCGGGTGGAATTGAAGAGTCGCATAGTGTGGGGGAGGAACGATCTCCTCAGTCTGTCAGTGGAGCAAGACAGTGACAAGAGTCTGTCACTGAAGCTACTCCTCTGCCTGGAGATGACACTGTTCAGTGGATGCAGTGGATTATTCATGATTGACAGGAGTTTGCTGTCAAGGCATGCAAAACTACTGAGTACATAGAATTTCCTTCACTAGGCTGATTCTGAACAGAGAAAGTACTCCTCAAGTAGATATATCAAAATACTTTCCCTTGATATGGTCTTTCAATTGGAGTATTTTCTTATGATGAGGTCTTTCCATCAGGTATACCAATTACCTTTTCGTACATTATAAAGACTGAGTCTTTTGGAATCCAATGTAAAGTTTTTTATTATTCTCTGCACTGCTTCTGTTATTTTTAACTGCACTAGGGGCTTTGCCCCCTGCTCGCTTCGCTCGCCAACCCCATGTTTGGTTTTCCGGATACACACTTGTAAGATTTTTTTTCTTTGAATTGTTGCTATTTCATCAGTTTCACTTTTATTTCAGAACTTCTGTAAAACCAATGTTTAGGATCTTTCCTGTCCCAATATGCTGAATCTTTTAAATGAGGTCTATGAGACTTATGTTTAATGACTTTGTACCATAATTTCAGCCCAGACAAAAAGATCCATACCATCAGCAGTTAATAATTTTTTGCAAAGTAACCAATAGATGCATTTGAGTTAAACCCTGTTTTTGAAATTTTCTGACTTAAAACTAATTTCCTTGTTTTTTGTCAGTGCAATCTGTGCCATCTTTTTTTTTTTTTTTGATACTGTAGCGACTGACGTAATAAAATGTTACAAAAGTTCTACTTTAACAATCACCGACTGCGTAACCTCAAACACAACTTTCTAGCACCCTCTCCAACCCCTCCTCCCACGGGTGTCGCCTCCCCCTTACCGCATCAATCAGCACCCAGCTATCAGTATGCCATGCTGTACTCTGCCCTCCCTCGAGCGGACCTAACAGTCACTTAAAACAAAAAAGGCTTCAGCTTGTCTGGGATGCTACAATACTTTCGCCTGTTACTGCTTTCACATTCTGTACCTTTCTCTGCATATGTATCGCACCTTGGGTGTCTGTTCTCCACGCTGCTCTTTCTTCTTTGCTAAAGGCACATGACTGAATGCTTTGCTGGCTGTCCGTGGTCTTATTTGATAAGAAGGGCGTGTCTTGCAAGAATCTTATGTTCTACGGCCCCGCAAGACACTCCGTTGTCAGTCTTTTTTGTCTCGCAGGTCTTTAAAATGTCTTTCGAGAACTTCTGAGAAGATTACGTCTCGTCGCCTGGCTTTTAGATTCCAGGATTTTCTTTTATAAAATAAATATAAGTCCAAGGTCAGCAAGAGAATGTTCTCTGGCTTTGACTGAAAATCAAGCATTAAACTGCAAGAAAAGGTCAGGCATTTTTTCTTAGCTCGGCAAACAAGCAAAGCAAAAAAAAAAAACTGGCCTGACTGGCCATTTAGATAATGCAAAATCAAAAATGACTTGTATTAAACGTATTCTCTGAAAGCTTGTATTTCCCTAACTCTGCATTCAGTTAATGCTACGTATTCAGTAAAATACTGGATGAAGTGATCCATAATACTGGCAGAACAATATTATTCACGTGGCAACAAATTATTCATGTGGCTATGTTGTTACAAAGTAATAAATAATACAAATTTCTTTACTTTTGCTGTATATCATATCATCCCCTACAGTAATGTCAATAACTTATTTTCACCAAATTCTTCATAAACTGTCAAAGCTACTTGGAAAATTCTAGTGATAGATTTAATATATTTTGTAATTTTACACAAATGTCAATTTTAGATAGATAGATAGATAGATACTTTATTAACTTTATTTAACAAAAATTATACAAAAATACAAACCCTCTCTTGTCCTGCTGTATCCCAAATCAGAAATTTATGGAGCTCCTTACCACACGGTACTGTCTTAGTTAAAAAAGATGCCCTAAAATAAAAAAAAAAAAAAGACAGTGTGTTAGCAAATGCACAAGACTTATTTTTAAGCCTAATCATGATACAAATACTATGTTATTTTTATTCTGGATTCACTACACAATATTCATAATTGGAGAATGAAGAACTTGGGGCAATGCCTAAGTTAAATATATTTTAACTTTGTTGTTTCAGGTTACAATAAATGAAAAAAATATATATGTATATATATATATATATATATATATATATATATATATATATATATATATATATATATATATATATATATATATATATATATACACACACACACACACAGTGGGTACGGAAAGTATTTAGACCCCCTTCAATCTTTCACTTGGAGTATGCTAAAAGACACCTGAAGGACTCTGAGATGGTGAGAAGTAAGATTCTCTGGTCTGATGAGACCAAGATAGAACTTTTTGGCCTTAATTCTAAGCGGTATGTGTGGAGACAACCAGGCACTGCTCATCACTTGTCCAATACAGTCCCCACAGTGAAGGATGGCGGTGGCAGCATCATGCTGTGGGGGTGTTTTTCAGCTGCAGGGACAGGATGACTGGTTGCAATCGAGGGAAAGATGAATGCGGCCAAGTACAGGGATATCCTGGACAAAAACCTTCTCCAGAGTGCTAAGGACCTCAGACTGGGCCGAAGGTTTACCTTCCAACAAGACAATGACCCAAAGCACACAGCTAAAATAACGAAGGAGTGGCTTCACAACAACTCTGTGACTGTTCTTGAATGGCCCAGCAAGAGCCCTGACTTAAACTCAATTGAGCATTTCTGGAGAGACCTAAAAATGGCTGTCCACCAACGTTTACCATCCAACCTGACAGAACTGGAGAGGATCTGCAAGGAGGAATGGCAGAGGATCCCCAAATGCAGGTGTGAAAAACTTGTTGCATCTTTCCCAAGAAGACTCATGGCTGTATTAGCTCAAAAGGGTGCTTCTACTAAATACTGAGCAAAGGGTCTGAATACTTAGGACCATGTGATATTTCAGTTTTTCTTTTTTAATTAATCTGCAACAATTTCAAAAATTCTTTTTTTTGTCTGTCAATATGGGGTGCTGTGTGTACATTAATGAGGGAAAACATTAATTTAAAAATGATTTTAGCAAATGGCTGCAATATAACAAAGAGTGAAAAATTGAAGGGGGTCTGAATACTTTCCGTACCCACTGTATATGTGGAGATATGTGGCCATTTCTATTATAACTAAGCATCAGTTGTATTTCATTAATTATCTGTATGAATTTTTTTTTGTTTCTTAACAGGCGAGTTTACAATTGGTTTACAATTTCCAAACTAAAATAAAATCCAATAAAAAAAGTGGTCAACCCTTAAAAATATGCAATTAGTCAGAGTGAATTTTGTATTTTCTAACATTACAGTGGAACCTCGGTTTGCGAGTAACTTGATTTACGAGTGTTTTGCAAGACGAGCTAAATTTTTTAATAAATTTTGACTTGATAAACGAGCGATGTCTTTCAGTACGAGTAGTATGGATACACTTTGTCTGCTGAGTGTCATGTGATCACAACTGAGCTGATGGTGGTTCTCTCTCTCTGTCGCTCCTTATTTCGCTGGCTGGTGCATGCATCCATCCGTCCGTCCCTCCCCTTCTCTTCTCTTCTGTTGAGGGCAATTGTCTCCTATTCTCCGTCTGAGTCTGCGTGCCTCACTCATATAGTCAACATCCGTACGAGTGTATACTGTTTACTACAGCATTGTGACTGTGTGTGTGTGTGTGCTGTGAAGTGCGAGTCCCCGTCTTGTGCCCCAAAACATGAAGCTGAGTCTCAGTACTCTAACAACACCTGCACTGTGATTGCTTTGGGACGCTCTTCCGCATGTCGTCCCGTTGGGTGGAATCCCACAAGAGTTTAGAAACTCACTCACACCAGCCATGATTCTTTTTAAAGGTAAAGTGTAGGTTAATTTGTTTTATGTATGTTTACTTTATATTTTGTATTAATCATTGTTATATGAATAGTTTTGGGTTGTGGAACGAATCATCTGAGTTTCCATTATTTCTTATGCGGAAATTCACTTTGATATATAAGTGCTTTGGACTGCGAGCGCGTTTCCGAAATGAATTATGTTCGCAAACCGAGGTTCCCCTGTACACTGTTTTGAACAGAGACAAAGGAAAAGAATAAATTGCAAGAATTTAGCAGTAGGGCTCACTAAATACAACTGGAGTATTTGGACGATAATTTCATGATGTACTCTGCTAAATGGTCATGTAAATACCTCAGTCTGAGAGAAAAAAAAAATCTGCCTTATAGTGAATCTCTACTGAGAGAGATTTAACCAAATCTATACATAGTAAATATCAAATGAATCTATTGTTTGTTTTTGTTTGAAGTTTTCTGTCATTATTACAAAAATGCTGCCACTTTAGTCCATGTAATGAGCCCAGGCACGTGTGTATGTTTACCCTTATGTTCTAAAATATATTGAATGTAATTTTACAGCATTCAAAACAAATTACTCAAATTTTAATCACATTCTCTGCAACAAATGAACATCATTTATAGAAACTATCCCAATGAATATATAATAAAGCAGGCCAAGCATTTTTAAATATATATATTTTTTTAAATTAGTCACTCTTTGGAACTTCATCCATATTACTGTTCCAATAACAGGCTGCAAGAAAGATAGTTTTTTATAACCCAATTTGCATTCATGTTAAGAAACAACCAAAAATAAAATTATATAGTATCCTACAAGTTGCGACTGAAAACACAAAAACATTCACTCATTCCTTTCCAACACGCAAATCTTAGCATGCACAAAATTAGAGAAAATCCACTGGTACAGAAGTAGAATGTGCAAACACCACACAGGAAATTACATTCAGGGTTTTGGAGCTGATAGCAGCACTAACTCCTGTGCAACTGTGCCAACTGTTCATTTGATAGTTTAAATACTAGATTTATAAACACATACATTTGGTTCACATAATGCATTACTAGTCACTCTTGTAACACTTTCAAAGTAGATATTGACAAAAGTCAATATAAATTGTAGAATGTGGGTGCTGAAAAAAGTCAGCATCAAGGGATAGAATGCTAAATGTCAAGAAGGCACCTAGATATGTTATACAGTTCTAACCACTAGATGGCAGCAAAGACTGCAAGGTAAACTTCCATCAGCCTACATCATGCTTAACACTATGAAATCAAGTACCAGCAGTTTAGTCAGTCAGTCAGTCAGTCATTACCCAACCTGCTATATCCTAACACAGGGTCACGGGGGTCTGCTTTAACTCTCATCAAAATAAATTGTCTGGAGAAGATGTTTAATATAATTTTGATGACCTGGATTCTGCATTGTCAGATGAAAATTTTTGTGACAGAAGTACTAATGAGTGTTTCTCAAAAACAGCATCAGCACTGCAACACATATTGAAAAACAACATGATGTAGCATTGCATGCAATTTGTTGCCTTAAATGGCCTCATTCAATTCATAATGAACAGGTGGAGAGTGTGAAAAGTACAGCTATAGGTTTTCCCCAATCTGACTCATAAAAAGAGATGTTGACATTTTCACAAAAAGTGAGATTTTTCAAAAAAATAAAAAATCAGCCACAAAAGAGTTAACATGACAAAAATGTGCTAAGCAATCGTACAAAAGTCATGGATTAGATTAATAAATCACATTAGGCAGTGAAAGGTATAAGCTCTGTAATGGAAAAGATATGAAATTCCAACAGACTGTGCTTGGAATCATCTGCAATAATTTAATGCACATCCTGAGTATTAACTGCTTATGAACTGAGGCCAACACTTTTTGAGTAGACACCATTACAACTTGGTTGATGTTTAAAGGTTGCTTTAGATTCTAGTAACAGTGGCATTGACAATTTACAAAAAAATAGGTTGCCCAGTCACAAACAAATTGTTAGACAGATGAATATATCAATGTTTGGTAGGACATCATATATTGTAGTGAGTTTTTTTAAAGGTCTTCTTTTAATGGGCTGGACAGAGGATAGTGATTGAGTGGGATAAGGTAAGAGAATTCATTATTTAGCTTTCAACATATTACGAAGAAAAAACAGATTGCAAACCACAAACAAAAAACATGAATCAAAACCAGTACCTATTTCCCTAAGTTAATTTGCTTTTTGTTTGCTGTCTGAGCATAATTCTCTCAAAAGGGTTTCCTTTGTGTGAGTCAAGGTTTGGACAACTGTACTTACTACACCTACACACACATACACACACACACACACACACACACACATACATACATATTGTCAGGGATGCCAGGGGCAACGACCCGGCCAGGACGCCGTGAGGGACTGGAAGAGGGTCAAGGCCCACCCTGGATCACATGGGGGCGGCCTTCCTGGTTGCTCTGGGGGCCATGGGTTGAGGGCATGGAAGCCCCACCCTGTAGGGGCCCGTGGTCACCGCCAGGAGGCGCCCCAATGCCTTGGGGACCTGTTACCTCAGCACTTCCGCCACACAAGGAAGTGGTGGGGGGAAGAATAAGGACGATACCCGGAGAGCTGCTGGGAGAACAGCCGGCACTTCCGCCACGCTGGGGCGTGGCCAACGGGGGAGTGTCGGAAGCACCTGGAGCTCATCCGGGTCATGTATAAAAGGGGCCGTCTCCCTTCATTCAAGGCTAGAGTCGGGTGGAAAGAGGACAAGGCAAGAGAGGAGAGTGGAGGCGGCCCGAAGAAGAGGCATTTGTGGCCAGGACTGTGTTTGGGGTGTTTTGTGCACTAGTGGACTGGGAATGAGTGACCATATTTGTAAATAGTTGTACAGTAATCCCTCCTCGATCGCGGGGGTTGCGTTCCAGACCCCCCCGCGATAGGTGAAAATCCGCAAAGTAGAAACCATATGTTTGTATGGTTATTTTTATATATTTTAAGCCCTTATAAACTCTCCCACACTGTTTATAAATATTCCCGCAGAGTTATACAGCATAATCCCTTTGTATTCTCTTAGATATTAGGTAAGATTCATTGAAATTATGTATATAAACACACTGTTTATATACAGTAAAACCTAAATATTATTTTAAAGATATTGAGTGTCTCCAATATCACATGTTACAGCCATTACGATAGACATGCCACCAGCAATAAATACGTACAATACAAGAAAAATAGTATACAGTAAATGTGTGTGTACAGTGACACTAAACGTACGTACATGTACTAAGTACTGTAAGTAGAAAATTAATTATGGTTACTCACCAACAATGACACGATGACTTGTCCAATAACAATGAGTTTTATTTTACTGCACAACAAAGGAGAGCGTTACAGCCCTTAAAGGAGCCACTTCAGGCGATTGTGTAGCACTGCCGTTGTTCTTCTTCTGGCAGTCTTCAATCCAAATCCCTAAAGCAGATTCCATCCAGACTACTGCCTTATTACATCCACTTACAACTTGTTTTGCACCCTGGTTAAAAGGACACTGCAGCCGTAGATCTTATATTCCTTTCCTACTTTTTAAATAAAAAGAATTGTAGCCTTCAACAAATCCAAAACATTTACCTTTTCGCAATCGTTAACATCTTCCGTTTGTGCTTGGGCACGGCCCCTGAAGCAGTAGCAGATCGTTTTGGAGCCATAATGAAGGGCTTGGCTATGCACAAAGATAAACACAAAAGAGCACAACTCTTTACACAGCGAAACACGTTGATGCTGAATGAGCGAGACGAGACTTCCTGGTTAACACTGCATTCAGCAGGCAGGAACTTAACTGCGTGCTCTGAATGGTTAGCTTCTCAGGCAGGAGAACTTAACTGCGTGCTCTGATTGGTTAGCTTCTCAGTCATCCGCCAATAGCGTCCCTTGTATGAAATCAACTGGGCAAACCAACTGAGGAAGCATGTACAGGAAGTAAAAGACACATTGTCCGAGAACCGCAAGCAGCGAAAAGTCTGCGTTATATATTTAGTTATGCTTTCATATAAAATCCGCGATAGAGCGAAACCGCGAAAGTCAAAGCGCGATATAGCGAGGGATTACTGTATAATAAACATGTGGTGGTTTGATGAACAACATGTCCGCCTGTCTGTGTCCGGGTCGGCTCCACAATATATATACACACATACTGTATATGTAAACTGCTCAATAAATTCAAGAAACACTTCAGATCTCAATGGGAAAAAAATCATGCTGGATATCTGTACTGATATGGACTGGGTAATGTGTTAAGAAGGAAAGGATGCCACATCGTTTGATGGAAATGAAAATTATCAACCTACAGAGGGCTGAATTCAAAGACACCCAGAAATACAAAGTGAAAAAATGATGCAGCGTGCTAGTCCATTTTTCCAAAATTTCATTGTAGCAACTCAAAATCATACTCAGTGGTTTGTATACATGCCTGACAACATCAGGGCATGCTCCTAATGAGAAAATGGATGGTGTCCTGGTGGATCTCCTCCCAGATCTGGACCAGGGCATCACTGAGCTCCTGGACAGTCAGAGGTACAACCTGGCGACGTCGGGTGGACAGAAACATAATGTCCCAGAGGTGTTCTAATGGATTTAGGTCAGGCGTGCGTGGGGGCCAGTCAATGGTATAAATTCCTTCATCCTCCAAGAACTGCCTTCATACTCTCTCCACATGAGGCCAGACATTGTCATGCACCAGGAGGAACCTAGGACCCACTGTACCAGAATAGGGTCTGACAATGGGTCCAAGGATTTCATCCCGATACAGAGGTCTGTGCATCACTCCATGGATAGGCCTCCCCAGACCATCACTGACCCACCACCAAACCGGTTATGCTGAATGATGTTACAGGCGGCATAACGTTCTCCACGGCTTCTCCAGACCCATTCACGTCTGTCACATGTGCTCAGGATGAACCTGCTCTCATCTGTGAAAAGCACAGGGCGCCAGTGGTGGACCTGACAATTCTGGTATTCTATGGCAAATGCCAATCGAGCTTCATGGTGCCGGGCAGTGAGCACAGGGCCCACCAGAGGATGTCGGGCCCTCAGGCCACCCTCATGGTGTCTGTTTCTGATTGTTTGGCCAGAGACATTCACACCAGTGGCCTGCAGGAGGTCATTTTGTAGGGCTCTTGTAATGCTCATCCTGTTCCTCCTTGCCCAAAGGAGTAGATACTGGTCCTGCTGATGGGTTAAGGACTTTCTACGGCCCTGTCCAGCTCTCCTAGAGTGACAGCCTGTCTTCTGGAATCTCCTCCATGCCCTTGAGACTGTGCTGGAAAAGACAGCAAAACTTCTGGCAATGGCACATATCGATGTGCCATCCTGGAGAAGTTGGACTACCTGTCTGTGCAACCTCTGTAGGCTTCAGGTATCGCCTCATGCTACCGTAGCCAAATACAAAACTAGTGGGAAAAAAAAAAAAAACGGTCAGAAAAGATGAGAAGGGAAAAATGTCAGTGGCCTCCACCTGTTAAATATATATATATACACACACACACACACACACACACACACACACACAGACAGAGTACTTCTGTCTATCTATCTATACCTATATACTGTATATCGCCCCCACCTTCATCAACATCAGGAATATCCTTTGAAAGTATTTGTGATACTGTAACTCTCCATTGATTGTGCTTGTAGCCCAAAATATTATTGCATCCTTCAGCCTAACTTCCTGACCAAACCTGACAAACACACTTGAGCAACTTCAACACTATCTACCCTGCATGATAAAGCCTTTGCTACTGCAGACATGGATGGTTCATATTAACCATTGTCATTCCCCAATGATAGTTTTCTCATTTTGTACCTCTGAAGTAACTATATCCAGGACAAACACTAGACACAGTAGCCCCAACCAGTACTAGTTTACTCAAACTGGAATTTGAAGTGGCTTTCCAGTCATCAGCATGAAATTCCTTAAAACATGAAGTCTGCCATACTCTTCCTTATTGTGTCCCAGTACTGCGTTCCTACTGCCACCAAACAAACTTAAATTTATGACACAGCTGGCCCTATTTTACAGCAACTGTAGGGAAAAAAAAACTCTTGCTCTCTCACTGGAACTGTGGGTTAAACAAAGCCAAATAAATTCTTCAATCATGCAACACAGTCATGCACTGTTCCTCCTGAGTCACATCATGAGCTGCTAATAGGAAATAAAATGCTAACATTCTTTTTACAATATTATGTGCTCTCCAATGTTTAGGGCGCTGTAACTTGTACACACATTCTGTTCTCAAATAATTCCCTTACCCAGATAGCTCCTTCCTTTTGGTCAGTGGTTATTTCTCTCACATTTTATTTTTTAATAGCAAAAGACCCAGACTGAAACATACAATATAAATCAGGGATAGGTGTGTTGCAGGTGTCTCACATCTAGATTTAGAATCCTATCACTGGGCTTATGTCTTACATCGAGTTTGGAACTGTGCAAGCCTTTAATTCTTCTAGTGTGGTCTTCCTTCAAGCCTTTAATTGCTCTCCCCTATTAACGAAATTTAGTTATATGTGAGAATTTTAATCTTAGAACCACTAAACTCCATCTAGGGCCCATTATAATATTTACTAAATAAATTAGGCAACATACCCAAATGTGATATACTCTAGCCCAGGCATGTCAAACTCACTACCATTGGTAGGCCACTTCGACTGCCATACGTGCGTCAGTGGGCCGCAGTGTAACAAGTACCATTATACTATTATAAAAAGTTACTGTAGCTTTCTTTCCAATACTGAAAACTTTAAAAAATGTAGCACTTAAAGTTTAAAGAAAAGCAATTTATTTCCATACAATCTCTGTACAACAGCGTACAATTAAGAGTCTTAGCCTCTTAGCCAAGTCCTTATATTATTAAATTATATTCATTATATTATATTCATTGCTTATATAGGAGTCTTACAGTGTGAGATTTATTTCTTTTGTCCCAACACTTGGCATCACTTGTTAGTAACCAGTTCGTCAATATCAAGCTTGAAATCTTGTGCGACTGAAACTTTTATGAGGGATGACAGGTGCTCAGCAGTAAGTCTTGAGCGATGTGGGGTTTTGGTAGCTTTCATTAACGAAAACAATTGCTCACAAAGGTAAGTGCTTCCAAACACAGACAGTACTCTCGATGCCAACTTATGGATCTGCACATACGAGGGTGGCAGGTAAGCATACAAGCCTGGCACACCAACTTTGTTGTATTTTGCCATCAGAATAGAATCTGACTGCAGTTCAATCAATTCCATTTGGATATTCTCAGGCGCATTCTCAACGTTGTAAGAGTATGGTGACGTAAACAGCACAAAGTCCTCTTCGTGTGAACTGAAATCGCGAAAACGCTCACTGAATTCATTGCTCAGTAATACATGTTGGAAAACAAACAAAGTTAATATTGTAAAATAAGCCGATATGCAAAAAGCCCACTGACCTACACTACTTATACAAACTCAAAATCACAAAAATCTGTTAATAAACAACTCCCCAACTTCTCACGTCCACTTCAGATCTTCAGCTGTAGTCTGCACTAACTGTTCGTTACAATACTAGCACAAAATTACATACAACTATAGCAAAACAAAAAAAAAAAAACTTGAAAATATACGAGCTAATACTACTCGTGATGGTCAGTTCTGCCCAGTGGCCAGTCTCAGCAGCCCAGCCAGTAGTGTAGCCCAGTGGTCCGCAACCTTTTCGACACCAAGGACAGCTTTACTGGAAGCAAATTTTTCCAGGGACGGATGGGTTGTTGGAGGTTGGAGTTTGTGGGGTGATTATGGGAGGGTTCGTAGGGCAGTTTTATACACAATTTACATTACATTTCTATTATTATTAAGTTATAATATACTAATAGAAATTATACAGCTTACCATAATGCAGAATCAGTGAAAGCCCTGAGCTTGTTTACCTGCAACCAGACGATCCCATCTAGGGAGGATGGAAGACAGTGACACGCGAAGTGTGTTGCCTATGTTTAGTCTACTCCATAATCTCGTTTTGGTTGCTGTCACTGCAGAAAACGTGCTTCACAAAGATAGGATGTTGGAAACAGAAGCAGCTTCAATAGCTTCTTTTACGTTAGTTTAATCTTCTCCTATCAACAAGTTTTACTGACGAGACTTTTTCTCAGCATTTCCTTGCAATAATACACTTTCAGGGTGCGAATGATGCCCAAATCCAATGGCTGAAGTACTGCCGTGCAATTGGGCAGGAGGACTTCAACACAAACATTATCTGAATGTGGAAGCATGTTGTGGTCAGCACAGTTATCCTTTTCTTCTTCTTCATATTGTGAGGTTTCTGAACTCTTTTGGGATCTGGGATCCACCCCACCCAACGGGAACAACACGCTGAAGTGCATTCCGAAGCACTATTGCCACGTGTGAGATTGTTTGTATGGGTCCCAAGAGAGTTTAAAAACCTCATATTTTCTTGAAAGACTGCTGCATTAATTGGAATGTTTCTTGAACAAGTATCACTGCAATCACATAAAACGGCTTTTTCGGCATCTTCAAATGCAGCAGTTCGCATACGTTTGCGACCCGAGATTTTTTTTCTTTTTTGCATATAGCAAGTATGCCGTTTCTATAGAAGGGTGACAATGAGTTAAATTACAATGGATGTTTTTCAAATGTTGATGAGCAATAAGGAAAAGGTATCACTTAAAACCACACAAAACAAAAACAGCAAAAAAACAGTACGAGGAATGTTCAAAGAAAGAACATTTTTTTACAATGTTTCTGTTTGTGGATCGTTGTGCAAATGTCCACAACTGAGCTGTGACCACAAAACTAACTGCTCTGTAGATGATTCATTCAAGCATTTCATGGTCACTTTGTTGTAATGAAAGTATCTGCTGCTGAATGTACTTCGTAGTAATGAGATTTCTGCGGGCTCATGTCATATGGGGAAACTGTCAGAAACATAAAAATACTTTGTTGTAATACTTTCTCACCGCGGTTTCTCCTCTCTCTGTGCCGCTGCAAAGCCCCGCCCGCCTAGTGTTCTGAAAAGTGTCTTCAGTGAAGGGGGCAGCCTTTTTGAGTATCCGTTGCTGGTAGTTCTCTAGCAACTCGGTAGTGGGCCGAGACCGCAGCCTAGCACTTCAGTTGTGACGTTGCGGCTCATTAACTTTGGTCAAGGCTTGCGGCTATACTAGCAGATGACATTTCCGGCACTGTAATACCATGGGAAAACGTGCTTTTGTCAGAAGGCAGAAGTAAGAAAAGTCAATAAGTAATGCCGAAGATTCAGAATAATTCAATCACAAATGATAGTAATCATTTTGTACAAGTTTAGTGCTAACTAGGATCTGTCATGCGGGCCACGCAGATTTCTGTTGCGGGCCGCGTGTTTGACATGCCTGCTCTAGCCCATCTTCTTATATAAAACGCTACCATGGCTGTCCATTTGTCTGTCCAGGATTTTAAATCACCTGTAGCTCGCAAACCATTTGACCTATTGACCTGAAATTTGGTGCACATACTATGTGATCTCTGCTTTCCACTTTCGGGCTAAATTACGGCTAAATTATTCTTGAGGAAGATTGAAGTCTTAAGTGCCAGCTTAAGTGAAAAATTAAGACAACACAAAAACTGACCTAATCAGTTTTAATGCAAAAAGATGCCGACGGAAGAAGAGAAGAAGCAGGCTGCAAGAGTGGAGAAAACAAGAGCTGCTCACGAAGCAGTAAGTGCATCAACCTCTGAGCAAACGAATGCCAAATGTACAGAGAAAGAGTATGAAGACTATAAGTCAAGTGTATTCACTGCATGTTATCGTGCAGTACACTGTTACTGGTCTTTAATAATCACGCATTACTATTAGGTGGTTTTCTGTCCACCTGGATGCATCACAATATCAGTTGTTTGGTGAATTGTTCGGTGATGCCATTCCCAAATCATTCCAAATTTTTCAGTCTCACATTGGCATTCATTCTTCTTCCTTTTTCAACTATATGTAATTTTGTTCAGTACCCTTGCATCTTCTTTACCCTTTCATCACCTGTTCTTTCTTGGAAATTCCTTGTATCTTCTCAGAAAACCTGATTCAGTTCTTTACTCAATATTATTAAAGACTACAGGGCTCCACCCCCTGCTCGTGTCACTCGCCCACCCCGGGGTTTGGTTTACCGGATATACAATTTAAAGAGATTGTTATTTTCATGGGAATTGACTACATATGCATTATTTTCACTTTTACTTTAAAAATTTTGTAAAAACAAGATTTGTCCTTTATTTCTGGCATCGGGCGTGGTTAAATCTCTCTCTCTCTGCTTGTCGTGTTGTGCATCGATCATTTAAAATCCTGTACACCAGCTGTCCTTTTGCCACTTTGCATCTCTGCCACTCGCATTGTGAAGGGGGGGATGGGGCGGCTGAACACACACGAAGGAGATGCAGTCAGATCATCTGCTTGTCATTGTTTTAAGAGCCAGGAGCACATGAGGTGTGTCTGCCAAAAGCATTACAACAATTGCTAGGTCAGATGATCACGTCTCATTCGCTTTATGTGTCTCACTGCCTTGTCTCACGGGACGTTAAAGTGTCTTCCGAGAAGATCACATCTCATCTCCCTCGTCTCGCGCCTAAGATTTTTTTCTATAATAGAGAGACTTTTCTATAACACCTTATTCATCCTCCCTCAGTGGTTTCAGGATCTCACGTCATCATCTTCTCCTTGCTGGGATGCCATTTTCAAAGTATCAAATTTTTCTTCTCAATCATTAATTCACTCAGTTTAAATTTATGCACAGGTTACATCTTACCCCTTGCAAACTACATTTAATGGGCCTCTGTCCAGATCTTATTGTCACTTTTGCCTATATGATGCCCAGGGATGTTTATTTACATGTATTGATGTTGCCCTCCTGTTCTTTTGCACACTTTTTTCAGTACTATCACTTATTATTTATCCATTACCATATACAGTATGCTTATATTCCTTGACCTTTCAGGCCATTGTGTGCATTCCACTGGACGACTTGACATATGGATTATGCAAAACTAGTAGTGAGGGATTTTTTGGATGTTTTTGATATGGTTTGCAGTTGTCCGACATTGGTCAACATTCAAGATATTTGGAAAGGTGCCCCATGGACCCCCTTTCAAACTACAAGAAAAGGTATGGTATTTTTAAAATATGCCAAAGTAATGTAAATACCTCCACTGTGAAAAATAACTTTTAATTGAAAAATACCAAATGTAATCAATTAATGCTCACTGGACCAAAATATAGTCTTAGGTGTTGTGATTAAACAGCTAACTCCCGGTGTTTGTTGTAAAGGGTTTTTAAACTTCATTAGTAATTCACAGTCATTCTGTCATTCATTCACACAAATAAATTGTTAAGTTATAGCATTTTGCATTCATTTTTAAGTGTAAAATGCCAAAACTATGTAAGAAAGCTTTTTTATAATATCTTCCATGATTAAATGAAAGAACTGTGTAGTAATTATGTATACTTTAATTGACACCACAGGTATACAATTTGAATGCTATCTTGCTAACTTGCAAAAACTGTTTTAAACTGTAAAGTTTCATTTTTAATCACCATGTATATTTCAGTTTTTACTTGCAACTGCATTATCAGTAAAAAAAGCAGTATCAAACAGAATGTGGCACAAGCAGAAATACACAAATAAAAAAGGCATTACAATTATGTAATGTACTATGTAGAATACCTATTACAATGCATATGGTATAATGCAGAACAACATTAATAAAGAGCAAAAAATAGCATGTTACCAAGCAAAGCAAGGCAATCAGGGATTTGTATTGGCAAATAAAAAAAGAAACTAAATCTGATAGGTCTTCTCCTAATGTGATTTACAGTCCCAGATTTTTTGAAAGAATTTAGCTATATTATGATGGCTTTGATATATTTGAAAAGCAGGTGACCCAATCTTTCAAGAAAATTTCCAGAAGTCACATAATCCATTTTTTCTCTTGAAGGCAGGCAGTATTTGATGTAAAACACTGGCAGTAAATGGCATCGTATTTTTACTTAGCTATATTTATGCTAATATAATTTGAATAACTAAAAAAAAAAGCAGTGTTTCCTCTACCAAAACTAAAAGGAAGTCTGCCCAGTAGCATAATAGCAACTCTGGATGTGTGTGGGTTGCATTGCAGAATCATATCTTGAAGTGAAGAAAATTAGTTTATCATTGTGAATTTTTGAAAGGGGCACTTTCACTTTCAATTTGTTTATTTTCACTCAATGTTTCTGTTCTTAGTCTGCTGTTCTTCAAGTCGATTTTCTGCCCAACTTTCCTTAACAACGTGTAAATCATGGCAAATTATGCAACATTGAAACATTATGATAACTGAAATAATCTCATAATTATTCACATGCTACAATTCACTGTGGAATAAGATGATGGTGAGATTTTAGTAACTGCAGGCCTTTTGAAATTTGAAACATTTTTGTTTATTTTACAGAAACAAATCACTTTGTGTACTAAATACTTTTTATAAAAGCAAGTCCTATACAAAAATAATAGTAAAGACAGAATGTAACTGCATGTATTAGATCATTACATCAAACAGTTTAAAACTGAGTCCAAACAGAATATAAGCATGATGCCATTTTATGCTTTAAATATTGTGGAAAAATAATTTGTATTCTGTATTTAAATATTTATTATATGTAATAATAACAGTAAAACCACTGCTAAGGATATGTGATAAGACCCAGAGGCATTTTATTCTATCCTAAATTAGGTGTATCACAATATTTTGAAAACTCTGCTAGATTTCATCCAGACTCTCTTCCCCATCCCCATGTATAAAATTAAATTACATCACTGTGAATTCAAATCTTAATTGATAATTCTGTTTCAATACTGTAAAAAATATGGTTTTTGATTTGCTTGGACAAGTAAGCACTGTGTTAGACTGCCACAAAGAATGTAGTTATCTACGCATGTTTCTAAGGATAATTTAAGCATGTCTCACACACCTCCTTACTCATCTCCTCTTATTTTCTGCAGTTATAACAGGCTTAGCAGAGCTAACCAAAATTACTTCCTGCTAGCAACAATATCCAGCTCCTACTGGGGAACTGCCAGATTTTCCAAGGCAAGCTGAAACAGATTGCCTGGGGCCTGGGTTTGCCTTTGCAACAATTCCTAGTGTGGTGTGCCATGTACAGGCTCTGCTGGAGAATTTCTGACAGTATTCTCAATAGTTGTCCAAACAAGCTCTACTGGCTCTCCTTAGGAAAATCAGTACCTCTGCTCAGAGGTCTTTCCATTTGTCCAGCTCCGCATCCTATCATAGACAGCGAGCCCTCTTTCATGCAAGGGAATTTCATTTTAGTTGCATACATCCTCAGTCTCATTTTTTCATTCACTACCCACAAGCCATGCATATCGGTGAGGATGAGAATATTGACTCGCTGGTAAAACTGAGACCTTAAAGGAATCTTAAAGAAAGAACTGAAAATTATTTATTTTCTGCTATAGCAAACAGTATCCAGTACCACACTTATAGTTCTGCTGTTACAGCACAAAAACATTATTCTTTTTCATAATCTACCCTAACTGTGAATTCATGCTTTTTCTGATGTATTTCTTTATCCTTTTTTCATTATTCTAAACATAACAAATTCAATTTTTCAGTTAATTTTGTTTTGTATCTGTGATATGGCATAATGGAAATTATTGTTTATTTTTCTGCAATGCCATTTTGTTTTTGTTATGGGCACTGCCATTTTCTACAAAGATGTGAATACATGTTAGCTGGGCAATTGTCATGTTGAGCAACATTATTGAAGCAAAAATATTTAAGCATGCTGCTTAGTACATTCACTGTCCGAGTTTGACTATTACTGCTTATGTTATTAAAGTGTGTGGCGTATGGTCAGGGCCCTTGCTCAGCCGAGACGTCTATACACTGAAAGGACCGGTGGAGGGAGCGTATCCAGAGCATTACATTTGGTGCCTGTGGCCAGAATGTCTACCATTGTTAAAACCTGGTACAGGTATAGACAGATTTCTGGCAGTATGACCATTTACACACTCTTCAAGTAGCACCAATGAAGCCATGTTGTGCCAAACCATTAAGCTATGAAGAGGAAATGAGATTTATTGCTTTTTGTATGCAGGGAATGAAGCACACCTGTGATTTTATTTAATACAATTCTTGACAAAAGGTGATTACTTGGGTTTCCAATCTTGAAAACTGACAACAGGTAGCCAATATAAATTAAAGAAAAACCAAGTAAGTTGTTCTATGCAAATAACACTGCATTAGCCCTCTAAACAGGCAACTACAAAAGTGTCCAGATAAAGAAGTTTGGTTTGTTTTTTCCCCCTCATTTGTTCAGCATTTCGATTTACTTAAGAAATGGATTCACTCATGTTACCTATATTCTAGCAACTTTATCTGACATATTGACTGACGTTCATACCGATGGGCTAATCATGCAAGGCTTGAATAGTAAAAAATTAAAGTCTAGACTATCTCAATTATTTTGCAGAACTTTATTTTCCTAAGTTAGCGGTTTAGAAAATGCTAGGAAGTTGAGAGGATTTTGAAATAGATAAGCTATTCTCCATCAAAGCTGAGGAAATACTTATTAACCCCAGTTATCCCCATGCATAATTGTGTGCCAGTTTCACAGATGAAAATTGTCACCAGCAAAAACAGTGCAACACTCTGGCGTCTGTGAAGCAGCAATGAAGCCTAGGGAGACAAAATGTTTAATGCTTGAATGTGGAAATTGTTTTTATACACATAACTGCCTCGCATTTGGTTTTCCATTTCTGATCCATACTGTTGTTTATAGCTCAGTTGCATCTTTGTGATTTGAGTACATTGTGCAACATAATAAAAAGAAAACATTCCAAACATGACCACTACTGCTTATAAATTTATTTTCTTTTACAGAAAAAAAAAAAGTTTCTAAAGGCTGAAACCTACTCTTCTGGGAAATTACACCAATATGTATGAAGGAGGGAATACCAGTAAATTCATGAGATAATTATCCAACATACAGTACTTCACAGGTTACATGTGTGAATGGAACACTTTTCTGGTGTAAAGAGAGGGAGGAACATTAAATGCTATGTGCAGAAGACTGGTTATTGATTTATTAATAATGCACAGCTCAGACATCCCAACAATATTTACTTCAATTTGTACTTTAGCTGTATTGCCTTTACTGTAATAGGGTTGTCAATGGAGAGCTTATCCAACTGTAATCTCAGCCACCACAACGGACGCAACCTTTCGAAATTATTCCAACAATGGCTTTCTGAAGGGAGTATTTCTTAAGAGTAGTGTTGGATTGGTACTACAATTCGGACCACAGTACCAGGACCAAAACGGTAACAAACCAAAAACAGATAACTAAACCAGTCTCATGACAGTCTTCAGGCTCCACCAGACAATCATGTGCCTTCCTGCTTTGCAGCACTCTGCAAATCAATACAAGGAGTGCGGGCAAGAAAGACCCTTGTAGTATTCAGCAAGTTTATATGAATATGTGCATTCAAAGAGCAGGGTGGGAGATGCCCCTTGTTCTAGATGTGCTACAGTATATATTTCTGGGGGATGGGAATTGAGATCACGCTAGTAAATGAATGAGAGTGAGGTGCTTCAAAACTACTATTTACTTCTACAATGAAATTAACAAAATACTAGTACTGTAACTTTTTAAAAATTAAAATTTTCAATACTATATACTGCACAACCCTACTTAAGTGCTCAGGGCTCCTTCAAAGTACTCTTTGCAACTCTAACAATGTCCTATTTCAAAATTTCCATATCCTTGTGGTGAACAATCAGGACATAATCCCACCTACTCTTGAACTGTCAAACGTTTTTAAAGGACCTTTGACATTACTGCCACCTTCTTGTTCAAATAGTTTTACTTAGTCAATTTGAATACCCTCTTACTAACATTGCATAGAGGCCTAATTTTATTTACTACTGGCATTTAACAATGGATTCCACGGTTGTTGTCGCAACAGGCACCAAAGTCTTTTTTAGCTAGTTTCTCACAATCACATCTTGAACACAATATATTCATTAAAATGGGCCTTAATAAAGGAAACCTAGCATCTTTTAGCAGGCATTGCACTTGATATCCAAGCCTTCACGCTGCAGATAAAGATTTCCATCTAACTTCTTAGGGCTGATTCTAATTGGCTACAAGCATTAAATGGTCACTAGGCACCAACCAAAAAATAGGCTTCTGTTCCTACTCCAAAAAGGTTTCTAGGCTTTTGTGTAACCAGAAGCACAAACCTCATGGCAACATAGATAAAGAATCTCTAGGGCAACAAGCCTCTCCATAACTTAAAGTACAAATTCTAGTTGGTGCCACTTCTTATTCGTAACAGGATTGTTTAGATTATCTCCCCAGTGAATTATATTTTGTAGGTTTCTTTTATGTGAAAAAAAGGCAATTTATTACAAAGGATGTCTCACTATTATAAGAATAAACTCCTGGGACGAAATGTGACTTTTCAGATAGATACTTTCATGTCCTGCGAGACGAGACTTTGTGACAAGAGATTTAACCACGCCCAGGACCGGAATAAAAGACAAACAGTAGATGACGAAGTAGAACATCGTAAAGAATTCCAAAACGCTGGCGGGATACTAATGCACAACAGGTTAAAGATAATGAAAGTACTAAAATTCAAAAGTCTCAAAAAATGATTGTAAAGATCGCATTAGTGCAAACAAACAGAAATTATTACTCAGTGAAATAACGGAACAGTGAAAAGAGATTGAATATATTGTTCAGAGTTAAACTTTAAGTCGGAGACTTGTAGATCGTCTAATTCGTGTTGCCACCAGGGAAAAGTAGTGTTTCTTCCCAATGAAGAGGCGTATCCGTGAGAGTTAAAAGATTTGTTGTTTGGTGAAAGTGCAATCCACATACGCAAGCAGCAGAGATGCAAAGTGACTGGCGCGTAGTGCCAGCAGGTGGGGGTTAATGGTAAACGAAGCAAGCAGGGGGTGAAGCCCCCTAGTATTTCTTAGAAGAAAATTGTAAATGGAAGACCATTTTTTTTTCTCCTAAATAAGACATTAAAATACATACTCTTTTTTCTTGTCAACTAATACACAAACCAAACAGTGAATAAAAAGCTCAAAACAATCATTGGAATTTGTTAAACATTTAAAACCCATAACCCCTGAAGCTGATACTTCTATTTTTTATCCTGTTATACATTTCACACAAATACGAAAAAAAAAAAATTTTGATCAGTCTATAATTATACTGTATGCCTATACTGTGTAATGGAAACAACTGACATAAATGATTATGCATTTATTCTAAAAATACAAAATATTTGAACCAAATGTTTTGTGTTACAAAGGAAATCACCATCTATTTGGCTTTATTTCACTATTTCAGCAAGTGGCCATACTACATGCACTTCACAACAAGTCATCAACTTGATGAAGCTCAGAATGTTGGGCCTGACCAATACCCGGATGGCGGACTATCTAGGAAATGTTTGGGTTGGTGCTGGAAGAGGTGTTGATGTGACCAGCAAGGGGTGCTTACCTAGTTGTCTTAATATGGATCCCAATTCCCCAGTGCAGTGATGGTAGCGCTGTGCTGTAAAAATAGCACCATCCTTCAAATGAGATGTAAAACTAGTGTCCTGACTACCTATGGTCATTAAAGATCCTGCTCTTTATGAAGGATGGCTAGGGGTGTCTCCCGATGTCAAGGCTAAACTGCCCTCCATGGCCTTGCCATTCTGGTCCCCCTACTCATCCCCTCTCTCTTACGGTCTATCTCTCTCTCACCACTTCACCAGCTAATAGCTCATGTTTGGTGAGCATACTATTGCATCATCTAGGAGGATGCTACACATTAGTGGTGGCTGAAGCGGCTCCCCATTCACCGTGAAAAAAGTGCTTTCACTACTGAGAAAAGCGTTCCACAAATGTAAAGAATTATTATTACTACTATTTAGTTTTGTAAGGCACAAGGTCAATAAATAAAACCATTCTTCTTAACCTAGAAAGTCTCAAAGATGTCTGTTTGAAAAAAAAAAACTCATATAGTGGCATCTAATGGAAACACTTCAAATATTCTGTAAAAAAACTTCAAATTGCAAGCAACACAATCAGTTTATCATTGCCAAATTTGCATACTCCTTTTCTGAGGAAATTATATGTGATGGAATAGAACTGTAATAAAAATAGTTATTGTTAAAAAAAATAATAAAAATAGTGAACCTACAGCAAATAACCTCAGAAAAAGCTCTCAACTGTCTGGCAATAAATGTCTTTTTTAGTTATGTGTTCAACATTTCTTGTCGTCCTAAATTTACATAGATCGTTGTAGGCACAGAACACACATGAAATGTATGTGTTCCAAATAACAATATATTATTTACCCTATACAACTCCAGGGTACCTCACTCCCAGATAAACAAGACTTGAGCTGGGAGAACTTTTGCCCTTTCTGTGGCAGTGGGGAGATGAGATAGCAGGCTGCTTCCTGCTTGTGCTCATCCACACATTTACAAAACAAAAGACGCTGATGGAGAGGTGTGAAGGAATTTAAGGTGGGCCGTGATTACAAGTTTATTTGTAGGCAGCCGGGATTCTAGTGTTAGAGAAATATGGCATTGGCCCAAATGCAATTCGATCACAAAAATGCCATTTCTGGCTCAGCAGGTTGTATTTTATTTTATACAACTGACTGAGGTAAAAGGTCAGCATAACCTCACAATTTGGAGAATTTGGGTAGCTTTATTTTTGCTGAACTGACTCAGTTTTCCTGTCTGTCTGTAAGCAGATGAATGCAGCATTCTTTCAAGCTTTTCTGACAACTCCCATTGTCCTACCAACCGTAACCATATCAGGTCATTATGTATACATCCTTATGCACTGTATGATGGCATAGAGACATGTGAAAAACTACATAACCACCACATAAAATGTTAAAACGTGGACATATCAGGATATCATTTAGATTAGAAAAAATAAGCACTATTAATGCCAAGGGGAAACTTAGGTGCTTACAGAAACAGAAACATAAGAAAGATAAAGATTCTCAGTATAGATAATACAATAAAATAATCAATAAATAAAAAAATAAAAATAAATGTGTATTGTACCAAAATAAATTAATGTTGTTAGCCAAGAAAGAATCACTGACCTGCCTGATGGCAGCAGTCAGAAAGGTTTCCCCAGAGGCTCTTCTTAGCACACCATGGAGGAATAAGCCTATGGCTAAAAGTACTCCAGGACAGTATCTCCTGGAGGAGGATGGAGGGTTATTTTTTTATGATGGCATACAGTTTTGCTACCATCCTCTTATCCACAACAGATTCCAGTATGCACAGTGGAACCTCGGGTCACAACCGTAATTCGTTCCAAAACTCTGGTCGTAACCCGATTTGGTCGGGACCTGAAGTAATTTCCCCCATAGGATTGTAAATACAATTAATCCGTTCCAGACCATAGAACTGTATGTAAATATATTATCTTTAAAGATTTTTAAGCACAAAAATAGTTAATTATACCATAGAATGCACAGTGTAATAGTAAACTAAATTTAAAAACATTGAATAACACTGAGACAAACACCCAGGCTCCCTGCACGCACGCCTGCGCTCACTCACTCACTCGCTCTCTCTCTCTCTCTAGTGCTCGCTCACACTCTCTCTCTCTCTCTCTCTCTCTGCACCGTCTTCCTCCTCCTGCTTCCTGCCTTCTCCTGCAACCTCCCATTCTTTCCTGTTCTCTTCTTTTTCACTATAGCAGACTCGCGCTTCTATTTATGACGAGGACGTGGTAGTCGTGGCAATTACGGATGCGGACCGCTTCTAACCTGTGCACTTAGGTGAGAAACGCCCACATCATGAACTCCTCAGGAACTTCTTCGGCCACACACCACCACACCTCCTCGCTAAGCCGCAAGTGCGGTGACTATTTATTAAAACTGGCCTTTTTTGATGGGAGCTGTGGACCTACTATACCACAGGAGGAAGCTGGGTTGAGAGAAGTTTACAGTTTTGAGGGACAGTCCCTCTGCGTGATGCACTGAGAACAATGTACAGTACAGGGAGAGACTGAACACGTGCGGAAAACTGGCTTGTTCATCACTCGAGTGTGTGGTCGTGAACAGATGCAAAAGTTTGGCAAACTTTTTGGTCATAACCCGATTTGTACGTGTTCAGAGACGCTCGTGACCTGAGGTTCCACTGTACAGGGTTAGCCCTGTGATAGCATTGGATTTCCTGACAAGTTGTTTTTTTTTTTTAATCTATAACAAAGTGAGAGATATATATATATATATATATATATATATATATATATATATATATATATATATATATATATATAGATATACAGTATATATATATATATAGATATAGATATACTGTAGATATAGATATAGATATATATAATTCACTAAGGTAAGACAACCATGGAAAGCACACCGGAAGGGGCATGGATTCACTGAGCCGCCGACAAGCAAGACACCTATGGCGCACGCAGGAAGGAGCCACGCCGGAGGTGAGTCTCCATATGCAGCGTGTAAAACGGTTTGTGACCATGAGATCCTTCAAACAATCCTTTTCAACTGAGGTTAAAAAACAATGAAGTAAGCATTCTTTAAAAACCGAGTTTTCGGTTACGACGCACGACCGCGTGCATCATAGCAAACTGTTTTACACTCTACATACAGCAATTCGCATCCGCGACAAACGTGCGTCTTCTTAAATGCTCCTGCAGGAACACGGAAAGTCCACGTGAGTCACAGGTGCATCTGGACTGTGCAAAGACGACAACGACTCAAGTGACGAGTTGGAGGTGAGCACATGAGCGATGGCAGTCCGCCAGTTTTCAGTCACATACGATTGTGTGTTGGTTCGTTCCGTGCATTGTTACAATGTTGCTTTTCTTGCTGATTTATTACATTACCGATTTTTCAAATGTTAATTTTCTCCCTGTGCTTAAAAATCATTAAAAAACCGGCCTGATTATGCGGCGTATGGTACGCCGCGGGTTGGCTAGTATTTAATATTGCTGTCAATCCAGCAAGTATAAAGGATGCATAAATCAAGTGTTGTTGTTGGATATCTTCACACACAAGATTTTACCTACCTATATATCTATAAACAGTATTTATTAAATTATTTCAGTATTATGAATTTAATTTCCAAGTATTTTGGTGCACAATGCACCAAAGTCTGTGTGGGGTTTGATTCCCATACTTGGATCCTAAAGATCTGTAATGTATGTTTACTACACATTCTAAAATACAACATACGAGTAAGTATGAATTTTCCAAGGACGCATTTTGCCTCCTGTCTTGTTTTTGATTTTCAAGGACAGGATATTAAGGCAAAACCAAGGTCTGAAGAGTACCTTGTTGCAATACTTCAGGATATTCAGGATTGTATCTCTGCTGTTTATAGGTAATTTGGCCTGGAGGCACCACACACTGAATTGGTACAGAAGCTCAGAGGGACTCAGGATGAAGATAATCACTCAAATCTGACACCTTGGTCCTGTAACATAGACTAGTGGCTAGCCAATCTTAGACTTTGGTTTGGTATCATTCATCTTAAATGAAGACATTTTCTTTACAAATAAGAATAGGGGGAATCTTAAATCTGACCAACAGATTGGTTCAGCTTCAGCCACTTGTGAGCTTTATGAGCACAATATACTGAACAGTTCCCAGAAGAAGCTTTCAATTTAAATGTCACTCAACCTTTACATCCTCCACCATTGCCACAATCTCTGAATGGCATCCAAAAGAATCAAATTATTGAACAAAAACTTTGAAATTAACCTGCTTTACTGTTATGCTAAAACTCATGCTATGTGACAGAGTAAGGAACTCAACAATATAAGAAGACCTTAAACTAGAATGACAATAATCCAGTCCAAGATCTGCATTGTCCAAATTAGTACCAGGCACCTATGACTGGGGATCCCGAAATATATTGGAAATATGAAATCTCTTGACTGGCCTGGAATTTTCTCAGGAGGAAACAAAGAATACTGATAGGGAAAGGGTGGTCTAGGCTGGCCCACATCATGTATTTCCACTGTAGTCCTTACATGGGCAAATAGTGAGGGTGTCAATGACTGAATTAAGAAGACTGTTTATTTTTCATTATATACCCTGTATTCATTTCATTGTATTTTGATGAGGTATGGCACAAAAGCAATAGGTGTTGTACTGTAGAGAAACATACTAAGGTGATCTCTGCATAAGAATGGAAAACCAGAGGATTAATGAGTGAAGAGGTGTTCAATTAAATATCTAATGATATGAAAACAATGAGTCTCACACCAAAAGATGCTGAGGACTATAGTAGAGTGAACAAAAAAGATTTGGGACAACCGGCTAATCTAGGTAATCACAGAAAATGACAGTTAAATCAATGATGACAATGTATATTTGTAATCACTGTATATCACTCATTATGGAACATGGTGTTAAAGGTTGACTTACTTAATGACTGATGTTTCTTGGACAAAAACATTAAAGAATTTGTCCTCCATTACTAACATGATTGGATTGAAAAGCCATAGCCAGAATAGTAATCAGTGTGAGAATCTGTAAACCATGGCTAAGATGACAAAACTACTAACTAGTGATGTTACTTTAAAATTGTTCTGGAATTTAAATTTCAGCCAAAGCACTCACCCGATTGTGGGGCTGATGTTGTGGTCGAAATGATCCTGTACGAAACGGCAAACAACACTTGATTTCCCCACCCCTGTGTCCTAGAAAAGAGAGACAAAAGTGATAAAAAAGGGTTACAGCAAGTGAAAACGAAGACACAGATGGCCCCCCTAATGAAAGAGCCCTTGTGGAGTTGAGCGCTGACGCTCTGGAGCGAGGGACTATGTGACAACTTGCTTAACGCAGAAGTGGTCTGCTCGTCAATGTTTCCAAAAAAGACCTGATGCGGCAAGATTTTTTTCTTTGCTGCCTGCCAGTCCCATTAAAACAACCGAAGAAGAAAACGTAAATCGGTGGTTGAGTAAACTGTACCAAGCACTCTGAAGCAATACTTTACAGAGTTGGGAGCTAAATCCCGTGTTTTAATACAGGCTTATACAGCTTAATAACGTAAACAAGCCCCTTCCCTTCTGAGCAGCACATCACTCGCCCCAGAGCTGGGCCCTGACGCAATAATCGTACTATTAACGGACGGCTTCTCCGTTTTCACAACATACCCATCCGATTATTTACGTCCAGTACTTAATCGCAACTTTCCAGTTGGATAAGAACTTATATTCTTTAAAGGAAGCAAACCTTTAACCAAGTATAAGTTGTATAATACACTCAATCACCCCCGAAAAAAAAGCTAAAAGTTAGTCATTAAAGCACTATAATACCAACGTATTAATAAATAAAACCGCAAATCTCCCTAAACAAGCGTCCGAATCGAAATCCTTACCTTATAGAATTGCCTTTATGTTTCTGCGTGAAATGCCAACCGGTTCCAAAGTACAAAGCAATAAAAAATCGACTGAGCAGAAGGGCTTGTTTTTAAAAGAACTGAAGTTTACTACTACTTACCCCTAGTAAACAGACTTTTAGTTCTCTTATAGCCATAACGCTGTCACCGAACGAGCAACATGCCCGAGAAGTCTTCACCACTTTGGTTTTCTATCCATGATCAGTGTTTGACGCTTTCTTCCCCTTCTTTCGTGTCTTTCCTCGGACGCAAATCGCTTCCCTATCGTGCCCTCCTAACGGAAACTAAAGGGAAGCGGCTCGAGCCCAGTGAGCTTCGCTAGTCACATGGCGCGTGCGCCTCTTCAGTTCTTCTCCGCTTCGCCGGCTTTCCCTGGTGCAGGTCATTTTGCGCTCGACACATCTCTTTCTCATTGAACGTTCCTTCCGCAAAATCATCGCGAATGCAACAGTTTCATAAGAATGTTTTCATTGTTGACTTTATTGTTTGATGGAAAATTTTAACAAGTGCCGTTGACTCTTGCCTCGCTTTACTTAGCCGAACTAAAATCCTTGAGCAGGTGAACTGCTCATTTACTTGATGCCACCCAGCACTTAACTGCGAAGCATCTGGCACGTGCATTTCACAAATGAGTTCAAAAAGGTTTGTCACGCGTAGACTCTTTTTGTAGCTGGGTATTTTCTATTATTTATTGCTTAATTTCATGTGCATTTTATTAAATCTTTAAATTTGAAACCAGAATAGGTATACACGATTTATAGGCACAATAAATATTAGTTGTGGTGGGCTAGCGCCCTGCCCGGAGTTTGTTTCCTGCCTTGCGCCCTGTGTTGGCTGGGATTGGCTCCAGCAGACCCCTATGACCCTGTAGTTAGGACATAGCGGGTTGGATAATGGATGGATGGATGGATAAATATTAGTCTATTGACCTGCGTAGTTTAGGCACTGTCTTCAGCCTGTCATTACGGTGAGAGGTTATTTATTATACGTGTTCAGATTTAACTAACATTTTATACTGTATGTCTGGTGAAGTTTTTTTACTTATCTTTTCAGAACTGTGCCCATAAAGCAGAAGGCACAAAACCAAGCTCCTACTGGTCAAGATGTTGTTAAAAGGTTAAGAAAACTGATTTATGTATGATTAAATCTAGGCATTGATTTAAATATAGTATGTTTTAGAACAAAGGACATTCTCAAATCAACATAATCCAATTCCCGAATATGGAGAGCTGGAAATGACCAAACTGGACAGTGCACTAGTCCATCACAGCACGCTGTCACCCATAAGCCACATAAGAGAACTTTGGAAATGTAGGAGGAAACCCACATTGACACAGAGTAAACACACAAACAGAACAAAGACAACAACCAGCCATGGAATTCAAATCCAGAGCAGCTGACCTATGAGAGAGCAGCACTAATATACCACTATATTCTAACATTTTTGCCAGTACTGGGATATATTTCATCTAATATCTAAAGTCAATTAGTTATAGACTAATTTTTTTTTTTTTTTTAAATTCCGGCATGGCTTGTTTTATTTTAGCAGCAAAATTATTTTTTTTTATTTAGGAAATACTTTATTTGCTTAGATAACTGATTTATGGATCAAAACATTTCAGACCACTACCATAGATTTATTTAAACATTTGTTCATTCTGTCAATTATTTTTGGCTACTTCATATAAGTACAGTTTTTTTTTTTAATCTAGGCATGGTAATAACATACACTTCCATAACAAAAGCAAACCATAATAACCAGAGTAGAACCTTATTTAATGATGTTCTAATAATTTGTATCTGCTTCTGTTTTTAGGTATTTGAGGTATTGACACATATAAGGATCCATCCTTTATCCAACCCGCTATATCCTAACACAGGGTTACGGGGGTCTACCAGAGCCAATCACAGCCAGCACAGGGCGCAAGGCAGGAACAAACCCGGGGCAGGGTGCCAGCCCACGGCAGACATATAAAGGATATATGTGGAATATCCATGTATTTTTTTTATTATACACTGGACCACAAAATGTAATTGTGACATGATGTTTGTTATGGTATATTATAGTATATCATCCTTATCTAGAGATTCTATCTAACTGAAGGTCAAATCTTGATATGTTGACATATGTTAAAAAAGAAAGAACATTTCATGGGGTATACTTACTTCTTCACATGTGGAATTTCCATTAATATTTATTTAAACTGTACAATGGACAGCAAAATGTAAATGTGGCATGAAGTACATATGTATCATGTATACTGTATATAATAACAAGTTTTTTAAGTTTTATTCAAATAGAAATGTAATAAATTACCAAGAAGTGTAAGAGAGAGTAATAATTTAGGCACATTTAAAGCTGACTATGCTGTTTTGGAGAAATCAGGTAAATAGCTTGTTGGGCTTATTAATTATCTAGTTTAAACTTTAAGTATCACTACTTCATACTACCTGTCTAAACTAAGTTTGACTTTTTAAAAGAAATTGTGCTTTTATAGCAAATCAGTTCCTACTTAGGCACAAACCTCTTCCACTTAGTCCTTCTTAGTAACTGAACTAAACGTCTTATAGAGAAAAAGGGAGAAGAATGTAGCAAATAATTGATGAAAGACAACACTTGGAAAGTGCATAAAACAAGTCCATCACCTCTAATGGTGAGGAGTCTATTACTATGAAGAGGTAGGAAGAGTGTTTTGGTTCACTTATTTCTGCATTTTTAATTTATTCTTATATACTGTATTCTTCCTAAGATATATGTGCTTGAATCAAATTTTGTATGGCATTTCATTGATATTTGGTTGGATTGGAAGATACAGGTTGCTCTAGTTAAAAAGCATTCCACATGGTTTGTTTTATTATCCGACAGTTTATTTTAACATTTGTCAGTGCCATCTGGAGCACAAATGGAGGAAAGACTGATCCTCTCAAGCCTTATGCACCTAGAGTTTTAGCCACTTTCTAGTAATTACAGATTAAATAAATTGGTATATAGGTTTTAAGAAATTGCACCTACTATAGCTTTTTAGGTTTATTAAAATTTATATCAAAATGTTTATTGCAAGCTTTCATTGGGTCTATATTTCAGCAATTTACAATAGGAGGATATGTATTTGCTCTTTAGAGAAGTCTAGATCTGCTTTATCTAATCACCATAGTAATTCAAGAAGCATGAGCATTCCTACTGACTGGCAATAATTCAATATCCTTAACTAACTTTATAATAAGTAAGCACAATTTTATGTTCTTTTTTCCTTTCCCTTTTTCAATGCATTCATTTTATATTCACATTTTGATTAGTTTTATTTTGTTGAGCTCAGACAGAAAGGACAGAAAACTGAATAAATAAAATTAGGGTTAGGGTTAGAAAGAAACTGTATATTCTAAACACATTTGTGCTGTGCAAAATAAATGGGAGGCATAGGCTTATAATTATAGGAAGAGGAAAAAATTAGAAGACAATTCTTTGTGTAAGACTTGGAAAGCAGAATAAAAACATGGAAAAAAGACAGTGATTGACTGGTAAAAGTAAAGATAAAAGCAACAACAATAATATCAGCCCACAATGATTATAAAATACCTGTAAAAAGAGGAGATAAGAAGAAATTAAAGCTTACAACCTACAGTGGTGTGAAAAACTATTTGCCCCCTTCCTGATTTCTTATTCTTTTGCATGTTTGTCACACAATGTTTCTGATCATCAAACACATTTAACCATTAGTCAAATATAACACAAGTAAACACAAAATTCAGTTTTAAATGATGGTTTTTATTATTTAGGGAGAAATAAAATTCAAACCTACATGGCCCTGTGTGAAAAAGTAATTGCCCCCTTGTTAAAAAATAACCTAACTGTGGTGTATCACACCTGAGTTCAATTTCCGTAGCCACCCCCAGGCCTGATTACTGCCACACCTGTTTCAATCAAGAAATCACTTAAATAGGAGCTGCCTGACACAGAGAAGTAGACCAAAAGCACCTCAAAAGCTAGACATCATGCCAAGATCCAAAGAAATTCAGGAACAAATGAGAACAGAAGTAATTGAGATCTATCAGTCTGGTAAAGGTTATAAAGCCATTTCTAAAGCTTTGGGACTCCAGTGAACCACAGTGAGAGACATTATCCACAAATGGCAAAAACATGGAACAGTGGTGAACCTTCCCAGGAGTGGCCGGCCGACCAAAATTACCCCAAGGCGCAGAGGCGACTCATCCGAGAGGTCACAAAAGACCCCAGGACAACGTCTAAAGAACTGCAGGCCTCACTTGCCTCAATTAAGGTCAGTGTTCACAACTCCACCATAAGAAAGAGACTGGGCAAAACGGCCTGCATGGCAGATTTCCAAGAAGCAAACCACTGTTAAGCAAAAAGAACATTAGGGCTCGTCTCAATTTTTCTAAGAAACATCTCAATGATTGCCAAGACTTTTGGGAAAATACCTTGTGGACTGATGAGACAAAAGTTGAACTTTTTGAAAGGCAAATGTCCCGTTACATCTGGCGTAAATGGAACACAGCATTTCAGAAAAAGAACATCATACCAACAGTAAAATATGGTGGTGGTAGTGTGATGGTCTGGGTTTGTTTTGCTGCTTCAGGACCTGGAAGGCTTGCTGTGATAGATGGAACCATGAATTCTACTGTCTACCAAAAAATCCTGAAGGAGAATGTCCGGCCATCTGTTCGTCAACTCAAGCTGAAGAGATCTTGGGTGCTGCAACAGGACAATGACCCAAAACACACCAGCAAATCCACATCTGAATGGCTGAAGAAAAACAAAATGAAGACTTTGGAGTGGCCTAGTCAAAGTCCTGACCTGAATCCAATTGAGATACTATAGCATGACCTTAAAAAGGCGGTTCATGCTAGAAACCCCTCAAATAAAGCTGAATTACAACAATTCTGCAAAGATGAGTGGGCCAAAATTCCTCCAGAGCGCTGTAAAAGACTCATTGCAAGTTATCGCAAACGCTTGATTGCAGTTATTGCTGCGAAGGGTGGCCCAACCAGTTATTAGGTTCAGGGGGCAATTACTTTTTCACACAGGGCCATGTAGGTTTGGATTTTTTTTTCTCCCTAAATAATAAAAACCATCATTTAAAAACTGCATTTTGTGTTTACTTGTGTTATATTTGACTAATGGTTAAATGTGTTTGATGATCAGAAACATTTTGTGTGACAAACATGCAAAAGAATAAGAAATCAGGAAGGGGGCAAATAGTTTTTCACACCACTGTAGAATTCAGAAAATACTGGAGAAAATAACTAGAATTCAAATTCTACTAGAAAAACCATTTGAACAAAGGTACACATGTTTACAACAAAGGTACAGTGGTAAGGGTGTTGATTTTTAAGACTGAAGATGATACTGTATGTTTTAATTCCAGTGTGATTCTGAGTAAGTCACTGTGCTCTGTATATAATTTACACATATGAACAATTGTAATGTAGCCAAGTCTTGTTAGTCGTTCTGAGAATGGTATCTAAAATCTATCCATTTTCTTTAACCTGCTTACTCAGTCAGAGAACAACACCAACATAGGGTGCCAGTCTAACAGAAGGTGAATACACACAGGTCAATTTAATAATGCCAATTCACTTTGACTGTGGGTGGAACCTAGAGGAAACCAATTTGGAGAGAACACTGAAAGTCCACCTAGGACTTGAACCCCAATCTTCATACTGCAAGGTAGTAGCACTACCACTGCACCATTACTGTATGTCACCCCATGATTTCTGTCAAATCCCATATATAATTTGCCTTATTACACCTGTTAGTTTGCATTATCTATGTCAATCTGTTACCATCCCTTATGAATATTTATTGTTTCAAACAGTTAGTGTCGCTGAAGAGTGACAAATGTAATAATTTTCATAACAATTATAACAGGAGTAGCTAAAAATCAGTAATACTGTTATCAAAGGAATATCTCATTGTATCTTAAGATTACTGGAAGCAAAAAATAAAATATATCTTTCCTTCTCGTCTTTTCATAGTTTCAATTTTGTAAATATTTTCCAAACAGAATTTAATGGCAACTAAGGTTTAGAAGTTACCTGGGAAGGCTACAAAGTATAATCATTAGTGGAACAAAGGTAGGCCAAGATTCACAAGAACTACACAATTTGGAACGGTTGAGCTGTTTTATTTATTTATTTTCTCTTAAATTATACATTTGCTTTTAACTTGGTTGTAGATTGTTATTAAATCTGAAAAAATCATTATTCAGTATTAAATCTGATATGATTAATCTTGAGTTCAACATTACATCAACATGTTCACTATTTTTACTTTGTGTGTCTTTAAAAGTTAATATCAACAAAGCCACATCTATTGCCTTCAAATTAGTAAGTTAATCACATCCATTGATTCATTGGCAAAATGTCAGCTCCAAATGTGTTGACAACATTTTTAGTTCCTATACTCCTATAATAGTGGATTTCCACATGGTGTGTCTTATTTCTGCAGTCAAGAGTGTTCTTTCCCACAGTTTCTTTGTTTAACAGACACACTCTATGCAGTGTGTACAGGTGGGCTAGTGACTATAATTGGTCACAAAATATGAGATTCCTTACCTTAATGATGAATTATGCAATACTCTTATTACTATTTCACTCCAGGGGCCTCATGTATAAATGGTGCATATGCACAAAAATCTTGCATACACCAATTTCCATGCTCACATAAAAACTAAAACTGGCATAAAGCCATGCACATTTTCACGACAGCTTCCCCCCTTACGTATGCACTTTTCTTCAGATTTTCATTGTCAATGCAGGATTTATGAAATACTCTACCCCTAAAATAATTTCATATCATTTACAAATATAATTAACTTGATTGTAATCATTCTGTAAAAATGTAATGGTGCACAGAATGAACAAATTATTCCAAATACAATAGCTGATTTAGCGTCATTACTCTTAGTGTACCACTCAGAGAATTTTAACCCACTGTATGTGTGTGTGGTATCATGGCTGCACAGCAGATGATTGGAAAACTCTACAGAGCGCAGAGGATTATCGGAATACAGCTTCCAGCCCTAGAGGACATTTATAGCAGACTCTGCCTAAGGAAAGCCACCAGCATCTACATTGATTCCACTCAGCCATGCCACAATCAATTTGAACTTCTTCCAATTCGGCAAACGCTTCTGAGCTTTTCCTGCGCGGACCTCGAGGCTCAGAAACAGTTTTATCCCAAGACCTATAAATGCACTTGATCAGTCCATCAAGTGCTCCCAGTAGAACTGCGTGTACTTATAATTACAATTAGCTCACAGTAAACTTGCACTACAAATGTAACATTGCACAACCTGAGCCTCGTTATGAACCATTTGCACTACCTGCACTGTATGTACATATTTATTGTACTCATGCCTTCACATTGTACATTTTTCATTGTTTTGATCATAAAAATGTTTTGATCATATTATTATTATTATTATTATTATTATATCATTTTATAGAAAAATAAGTTAGAGGATTTTCATATTAAATCTCATTGTAACATAAAATGACAATTAAAGAATTCAGTTCAATTCAATAGAAGAAAATGCATATTTATAGATGATGATGATGACTGGCTTCTAAGTCGATTTAGATTTCCAAGGGCTATCCTCTTGGAACTATGAGCTGTTAGAATACTAGGATGTGTGCTTGATATCATTTTTATGATGAAGTCCATTAAAGTATGCATATTGCATTTACAGATAAATCATTAATTTAAATATTATATACTGTTAATAATTAAACATATGAGGGTGCAGTCGCGCAGTGGAAGGAATGAACTGGCGCCCTATCCAGGGAATGTTCCTACCTCAAACTTTATGCTTGCAGGGACTGGCATAACACTGGATGAATGGAATAATTTAACATGTATTACAAAGATTTTTCAATGTTCCACAAAAGTTTTGAAGAATCTGCATTCTAGGCTTACAGCTGGTTTTACATTTATTATAGAGCTCATTGTATGGCGATTGGTTACATGGATAAAGAAAATGGAAGGACAGGAATTGGGGGATGTTATATTTGACATAGATAGTACTGCTGCATTACATTTTTCCATTCAGGATCACACGTGTCTCAGCAAGCATCTTGTGTGAGAGGCAAGAACAGTCCCTGGATGGGGAAGGCAAGAACAATCCCTGGATGGGGCACCAGCTCATCGCTATTGCTGGGCAACTGTACCCCCACATGTTTAATACATGCTTTAATGCATTTCCTCATGAAAATGATATCAAGTATACATCTTACTATTCTAAAATGTTCAGAGAGCTGTAATATCACGAATGTAATGTAGTCTGTGTGGCGATCACTGGCTGTGTGCTCCTGTCTATGAAAGAGAAAGCCCATTTAAGAATCATGTAGTGATTAATGACTGGGTCAGGGAACACACAAAATATGAAGTATTTAACATACTGCTTTAGTTATGATGGGATTTGAGAAACTCTAGTAAATTAAATATTGATTTTAACATGAAGTTTATGACAGTCTACTTTAATGACAAAATAAACTACGAGATTGAAGTAGAAATTTTGAGATTAAAGTCTACATTTCAACATTTTTATCTTCACTGTGTCCCTCATTTTTTTTATTTTTTCTCTGTGCACTAATATGCTTCCATATGACACTCTGACAGCTTTTCACCTAATTTTGATATTATTTTTTATTTTGAGCATTGTGCAACTTTCTGATTTTGAACTTTTGACTGCTACTCCATCAATTCCCTTTTGTTGCTCATACCACTGCCTAAGCCACCAAAAAGTATGTTTTTCCTTGCCTCCACTTCGCATTTGCTTAAGTTTTTTTTTCCTCCATGCTTTTGCCATTGTCTTTTCACAGACCACTGAACATAAGGGGCTATTTATATTGATTTGCATATTCAAAGGGGCATAATTCTGGGAGTAGCCGGGTTGGGGTGGACAACGCGTGCATGTATGTTAAACTTCACGGTGACCAGGATTCATGAACCGGAGGTCTGTAGAAGTTGGTTTACACACAATTTTGAACATCTGAATTTCTTTTTGCGTATGTTCATTTCTACGTTTTGTATGTATGCCATGTTTTAGTGTGAATTCTATGCACAGCATTATACACGAGCCCCCAAGTATGCAGTTCAATCCATCTGTGTGTCAAAAAAGAAACTATACTCCACACTGTGTTTGCTTGTTGTATTATTCTGCTCAAGTGGAAAAGTACAACCTATCTATTAGGATGCAATGGCAAATTATGTCCCATACGAATGAAAATATACACTAGAAGAATAATTCAAATAATAAGAAAAATCTCCACCATGTAGCAGGTCCTAGTTAATGCTATCATTAGCGATTTGCTCTTTCCACCCATTAAGTTCAGCTGCTAGAAGCCCTTCAAACACATTGTACATTTACCATACTAACCTTTACTATATATATATATACTGCTCAAAAGAATTAAAGGAACACTTTTTAATCATAGTATAGCATAAAGTCAATGAAACTTATGGGATATTAATCTGGTCAGTTAAGTAGCAGAGGGGGTTGTTAATCAGTTTCAGCTGCTGTGGTGTTAATGAAATTAACAACAGATGCACTAGAGGGGCAACAATGAGATGATCCCCAAAACAGGAATGGTTTAATAGGTGGAGGCCACTGACATTTTTCCCTCCTCATCTTTTCTGACTGTTTCTTCACTAGTTTTGCATTTGGCTACAGTCAGTGTCACTACTGGTAGCATGAGGCGATACCTGGACCCTACAGAGGTTACACAGGTAGTCCAACTTCTCCAGGATGGCACATCAATACGTGTCATTGCCAGAAGGTTTGCTGTGTCTCCCTGCACAGTCTCAAGGGCATGGAGGAGATTCTAGGAGACAAGCAGTTACTCTAGGAGAGCTGGAGAGGGCCATAGAAGGTCCATAACCCATCAGCAGGACCAGTATCTGCTCCTTTGGGCAAGGAGGAACAGGATGAGCACTGCCAGAGCCCTACAAAATGACCTCCAGCAGGCCACTGGTGTGAATGTCTCTGACCAAACAACCAGAAAGACTTCATGAGGGTGACCCAAGGGCCCCATGTCCTCTAATGGGCCCTGAGCTCACTGCCCAGCATTATGCTGCCTGTAACATCATTCAGCATGAGCAGTTTGGTGGTGGGTTAATGATTGTCTGGGGAGGCATATCCATGGAGAGTCACACAGACCGCTACAGGCTTGACAAAGGCACCTTGGCTGCCATTAGGTATCAGGATGAAATCCTTGGACCCATTGTCAGACCCTATGCTGGTACAGTGGCTCCTGGTGCACGACAATTCCTGGCCTCATGTGGTGAGAGTATGCAGGCAGTTCCTGGAGGATGAAGGAATTGATACCATTGACTGGCCACCACACTTTCCTGACCTAAATCCAATAGAACACCTCTGGGACATTATGTTTTGGTCCATCCAATGCCACCAGGTTGCACCTCAGACTGTCCAGGAGCTCAGTGATGCCCTGGTCCAGATCTGGGAGGAGATCCCCACAACACCATCTGTCATCTCATTAGAAGCATGCACCGATGTTGTCAGGCATGTATACAAGAACACAGGGGCCATACAAAGTGCTGCGTACAATTTTGAGTCGCTGCAATTAAATTTTGGCAAAATGGACTAGCCTGCCACATAATTTTTTCACTCTGATTTTTGGGGCGTCTTTGAATTCAGGGCTCTGTAGGTTGATCATTTTCATTTCCATCAAACGATGTGGCATCCTTTCGTTCCTAACACATTACCCAGTCTATATCAGTATAGATATCCAGGAGGCTTTCTTTTTCCCATTGAGATCAGATGTGTTTTCAAAGTGTTCCTTTAATTTTTTTGAGCAGTTTATATATATATATATATATATATATACTAGGGGGCTTTGCCCCCTGCTCGCTTCGCTCACCAATGTCTCTGCCACTTGCGTATGTGGATTTCACTTTCACCAAACAACATATCTTTTAATTCTCGTGGATACGCCTCTTCATTAGGAAGAAACACTACTTTTCCCTGATGGGAACACAAATTAGACGATCTACAAGTCTCCAATTTAAAATTTAAATCCAAACAATATATTCCATCTCTTTTCGCTGTATCATTATTTCACAGAGTGATAATTTCCATTTGTTTGCAATAATGCGATCTTTACTATAATTTTTCTGAGGCTTTCGAATTTTAGTACTTTCATTATCTCTAACCTGCTCTGCATGTGTATTACACCAACATTTTTGAATTCTTTACAACATTCTACTTTGTCATCTACTCTTTGTCTTTTATTTCCGGCCCTGTGCGTGGTTAAATCTTTTGGCACAAAGTCTCGTTTTACGGGATGTGAAAGTATCTCTCTGAAAAAGTCACATCTCATCCCAGGATAGTTTTATTAAAAAAAATATATATATATTGTGACAGATAGGGAGGCACTATCACTCCCTTGACCCCTTGTCCAATATGCCAGACACCAGATAAAAGTCCAAAAGATGACTTCATTCATATGCAACAGTGCACAAAGCATCCTAATCTCCACTATACTCATCAATAACCACAATAATAAATCAATAATCACAATCCACCGCTCCCAGACGCGTTGCCACCCTTCCACCCAGCTCAGCTCGTCGTCTGGGAGCTCCCACAGTCCTTTTATATTCCCTGACCGGGAAGTGTTCCAATCCCCAGTCCATGTGATCTCCTATCACTTCTGGGTCAGATAAAAGTCCTTTTTTTCACTCCGGAAGCACGTCATTCCCCTTGTCCATGTGACTCAGACGTACTTCTGGGGCGTAGGGTAAATAACCATCGTTCCTCCCTGCAGCGTCATCTAGTGACCCCCACGGTATCCAGCAGGGCTGTGGATAAAGACTCCAATGTCCATGATGCCCTGCTGGTCTTCGGGGCACCTCCATGCTGCAGGGAGAGCTCCACCTGGCGGCTTGGGGGGTACTGGCCGGGATGAACGGCCGGCCATACACCACTATATATATACTATATATAGTTTATATATGTGGGTTGTATAAGTTATATATATACTGCATAGGTTATATAGGTTACAGTTGTGCTTGAAAGTTTGTGAACCCTTTAGAATTTTCTATATTTCTGCATAAATATGACCTAAAACATCATCAGATTTTCACTCAAGTCCTAAAAGTAGATAAAGAAAAACCAGTTAAACAAATGAGACAAAATATTATACTTGGTCATTTATTTATTAAGGAAAATGATAGAATATTTCATATTTGTGAGTGGCAAAAGTATGTGAACCTTTGCTTTCAGTATCTGGTGTGGCCCCCTTTGCAGCAATAACTGCAACTAAACAGTTCTGGTAACTTTTGATAATTCCTGCACACCGGCTTGGAGGAATTTTAGTCCATTCCTCCGTACAGAACAGCTTCAACTCTGGGATGTTGGTGGGTTTCCTCACAGTAACTGCTCGCTTCAGGTCCTTCCACAACATTTCGATTGGATTAAAGTCAGGACTTTGACTTGGCCATTCCAAAACATTAACTTTATTCTTCTTTAATCATTCTTTGGTAGAACGACTTGTGTGTTTAGGGTTGTTGTCTTGCTGCATGACCCACGTTCTTTTGAGATTCAGTTAATGGACAGATGTCTTGACATTTTCCTTTAGAATTCTCTGATATAATTCAGAATTCATTGTTCCATCAATGAAGGCAAGCCGTCCTGGCCCAGATGCAGCAAAACAGGCCCAAACCATGATACTACTACCACCATGTTGCACAGCTGAAATAAGGTTCTTATGCTGGAATGCAGTGTTTTCTTTTCTCCAAACATAACACTTTTCATTTAAACCAAAAAGTTATATTTTGGTCTCATCCGTCCACAAAACATTCTTCCAATAGCCTTCTGGTTTGTCCACATGATCTTTAGCAAAATGCAGACGAGCAGCAATGTTTTTTTTGGAGAGCAGTGGCTTTCTCCTTGCAGCCCTGCCATGCACACCATTGTTGTTCAGTGTTCTCCTGATGGTGGTCTCATGAACATGAACATTAGCCAATGTGAGAGAGGCCTTCAGTTGCTTAGAAGTTACCCTGGGGTCCTTTGTGACCTCACTGACTATTACACGCCTTGCACTTGGAGTGTTCTTTGTTGGTCGACCACTCCTGGGGAGGGTAACAATGGTCTTGAATTTCCTCCATTTGTACACAATCTGTCTGACTGTAGATTGGTGGAGTCAAAACTCTTTAGAGATGGTTTTGTAACCTTTTCCAGCCTGATGAGCATCAACAACTCTTTTTCTGAGGTCCTCAGAAATCTCCTTTGTTCATGCCATGATACACTTCCACAAACGTGTTGTGAAGAGCAGACTTTGATAGATCCATGTTCTTTAAATAACACAGGGTGCCCACTCACACCTGATTGTCATCCCATTGATGGAAACACCCGACTCTAATTTCACCTTCAAACTAATTGCTAATCCTAGAGGTTCACATACTTTTGCCACTCACAAATATTTAATATTTGATCATTTTCCTAAATAAATAAATGACCAAGTATAATTTTTTTGTCTCATTTGTTTAACTGGTTTCTTTTTATCTACTTTTAGGACTCAAGTGAAAATCTGATGATGTTTTTGGTTGTATTTATTCAGAAATATAAAACATTCTAAAGGGTTCACAAACTTTCAAGCACAACTGTATATACAGTTGTGGTAAGTTAGCCCGGACACAAACAAGCAGACACAGGATGTCCCGAAAACACAAACGTTTATTTTATAAAGTCCCGCACACAACACAGTGCCCCTACACCAAACACCCATTCAAAGTCCGGGCCTCTTTCTGATCCTTCTTCCACCACCTCTACTCCTCTCCTCTGAGCTTTGTCTTCTTCCTTCCAACTCCGGCTTCCATACTCGAGTGAGGCGGCTTCTTTTATAATCACCCGGATGTGCTCCAGGTGCTCTCTGACTAAATTCCGGCTGCACTTCCTGGTGTGGCAGAAGTGCCACGTGAGCACCCAGAAGTACTCCAGGTGTCCCTAGAATTCCTTCCGCCAGCAGGAAGTGCTGACATCCAGGGCTCCACAGTCCTCCGGGCGCCCCCCTGTGGTGCCCACGGGCCCCAATAGGGTTGAGCTTTCATGCTCCGTTCCCATATAGTCCCTCTCCTGGTCCTTCCAGGTATCCCAGCTGGGCACAAGCCCCCAGTCGTCCGCCACACAGTATATAGGTAAAAAAATTAATTATCCCATGCAAGAAGAACATTTTATTTGCTCACGGTATAACAAGCTGCACTTAATCATAAATGATTGTGTGTGCACAATTCTTTAGAAAAACTTTCCCTGAAGGCACCCTGTCTAGCCAAGAACATTCCTTGAAATTGCTATGTTACCACAATGATGAGGAAAAAATGCAGTGACAAATAAACTTCTGAGGAAAAGTTAATGTATGGTATTTTCATCAGCTATGTGTAGGGCAGGAACCACATTATATATAGCACCAAGAACAGTATGAAATTGTGGACAATTAAATTAGAAGTTTTTTTTTGTTTTGTTTTGGCAAGCATTTTAGAATGTTCTTACTAACAAGTCCTAACAAAATGGACAAAACTGCTTATATGTTTTTTGTATTTTGCCAGGATGCTACAGTGGAGATAAATGTAGGATCCTGTATACTGGTGCCTTTTATAAATGCATTTTATTTCTTTTGGGATTAGATAAACTCTATTAATCCCAATGGGAAAAGTAGATGCCTACAGCAACAGAGACATAAAAGCAAAGTTACAGACTCACAGGACAAGTAATACAATCAAGCAATAGATAGGTAGGTAAATAAAATGAATAAAACTGAACTTAAAGAGTTCATAGACTGAGATGTTGGGAGGACAAATTGTATTGCTTAATAGCAGCAAGGAGAAAAGATCCTCAAAGCCACTAAACTAGCACACCATGGTGGAAAGAGCCTGTGGCTAAAAGTGCTCCAAGAGAGTGCCTCATGGAAGAATGCTGTTGATTTTTCGTTATGTCATCTGTGATGGACGGCCGGCAGCTCATCCCGGCTGACACATCCAGGCCACTAGATGCCGTCTTCCCTGCAGCATGGAGGTGCCCCGGATTCCCGCAGGGCACAATGGGAGATGGAGTTCGGCTTCACAACCATGCTGGGTGCCGTGGGTGCCATCGTGGGATGCTGCAGGGAGACGCAGGAATTTTTATTTTCTCTGTAGCCCGGAAGTACTCCTAAGTCATGGGGATGGAAAAACAGAAGTACTTCTGGGTTGAAGAAAAAATATAAGTCTTCATCTGACCCGGAAGTGCTAATGAATCACATGGACAGAAGGACAGGAGCATTTCCAGGTAAAGGACTATGGGAAACTCAGCAAGCTGAGCCGGAGTTGGGAGGTAGAGTGACGGAGCTTCTGGGAGAGGAGGATTGATTTATTGTAATTATTGAGTATTGATTTGTGTGTTGTGGTGGTGGAGGTGCTTAAAGCACAATATATCCATCCATTCTCTAACCCGCTGAATCCGAATACAGGGTCACGGGGGTCTGCTGGAGCCAATCCCAGCCAACACAGGGCACAAGGCAGGAACCAATCCTGAGCAGGGTGCCAACCCACCGCAGACAATATATCAAGAAGAAAAGAATTAAAATTATTTCTAGTGCTTTTACTTGGTGTTTTGGACGTTTGTCTGTGGGTTTTGAGGAGCAACAGTGCCCTCTAGTGTCACACATCCTATTTTGGCACTATCCTGTTTTCCACAACAGCTTCCAGTCATTTAAAATTTCTGTAGGTGGCCAGTTCTGTTGTAATACCAGAAGTCCACACCAGAAGTGTGTTTCTTCGCACTGGTCCCAAGCCCATTGAATGGTGAGGGTTACATCTGAAAGTGCATCCGGTGTAAAATTTTGCCAGATCGACATGTGGACAACAATACAAATTTCTGTACTGGATCGGCCCAGGTTAACAATGGTCGCCACGGTACTGTTAGCCAACAAGGTGCTGGTGGAAAGGAAATTGGGCTGCTCTTCATGGAAGAAGGAGAAGAAGAGGGTGGAGATGTGTCCGGAAGCAGGAAGAGAGGAGGAACGTAAAGAGGGTGAAACTAAGGGTAAGAACTTTTAGTGTTGGCAGTATGACTGGTAAGGGGAGAGGGTTAGCCGATGTGATGGAAAGAAAGAAGGTTGATATACTGTATTGTGCGTGCAAGAGACTAAATGGAAGGGGAGTAAGGCCAGGTGGATCGGAGGGAGGTTGATTCAAATTGTTCTATCATGGTGTGGATGGGAGGACAAATGAGGTAGGGATTATTCTAAAGGAACAGCATGTCAAGAGTGTTTTGAAGGTGAAAAGAGTGTCAGACAGAGTAATGATTATGAAACTGGAAATTGAAGGTGTGATGATGAATGTTGTTTGTGCATGTGCCCTACAAGTTGGGTGTGTGTTGGATCAGAAAGTAGATTTCTGATGTGAGTTGGATGAAGTGATGGACAGTGTACCCAAGGGACAGAAAGTGGTGATTGGAGCTGATTTCAGTGAACATCTTGGTGAAGGGAACAGAGGAGACGAGGAGGTGATGGGTAGGTATGGTGTCAAGGAGAGGAATGAAGAAGGTCATATGATAGTGGATTTTGCAAAAATGATGGGCAAGGCTGTGGTGAATATGTATTTTAAGAAAAGGGAGGAACATAGGGTGATGTACAAGAGTGGAGGAAGATACACACAGGTAGATTATATCCTAAGCAGAAGAGTAAATCTGAAGGAGATTGAAGACTGCAAAGTGGCAGGGGAAAGTGTATTTAGGCAGAATAGGATGGTGGTCTGTAGGATGACATTGGAGATCAAAAAGAGGAGGAGTATGAGAGCAGAGCAAAGGATCAAATGATAGAAGTTGGAAAAGGAAGCCTGCAAGGTTGAGTTTAGGGAGAAGGTAAGACAGGCACTGGGCGGCAGTGAAGAATTACCACACAGACAACTACAACAGAAGTAGTAAGTGTGACATCAAGAAGGGTCTGACATCTGAACAGGGGAAGGAGGAAAAGGAAACCTGGTGGTGGAATGGGGAAGTACAGGAGAGTATACAGAGGAAAAGGATGTCATAGAGTAAGTGGGATAGTCAGAGAGATGCAGAAAGTAGACAAGAGTAGATGGAGATAAGGTGCAAGGTGAAGAGAGAGGTGGTGAAGTCTAAAGAAAAGGCGTATGATGAGTTGCATGAGAGGTTGGACACCGAGGAGAGAGAAAAGGACCTGTACCGATTTGCTAGACAGAAGGACCGAGCTGGGAAATATGTGCAGCAGATTAGGATGACAAAGGGTAAAGATGGAAACATACTCACAAGTGAGAAGGGTGTGTTGAGCAGATGGAAAGAGTACTTTGAGAGGCCAATGAATGAAGAGAATGAGAGAGAGAGAAGGTTGGATGATATGGATATAGTAAATCAGGAAGTGCAACAGATTAGCAAGGAGGAAGTAAGGACGGCTATGAAGAGGATGACAAATGGAAAGGCCATTGGTCAAGATGACATACCTGTGGAAGCATGGAGGTGTTTAGGAGAGATTGTGGAGTTTTTAACCAGATTGTTTAATGGAATCTTGGAAAGTTAGAGAATGCCTAAAGAATGAAGTGTACTGGAACAGATTTTTAAGAACAAGGGGGATGTGCAGAGCTGTAGTAACTACAGGGAGATAAAATTGATGAGTCATAGCATGAAGTTATGGGAAATAGTACTGGAAGCTAGGTTAAGAAGGGAGGTGATGATTAGTAAGCATCACTATGGTTTCATGCCAGGAAAGAGCATCACAGATGCAATATTTGCTCTGAGGGTGTTGATGGAGAAGTATAGAGAAAGCCAAAAGGAGTTGAATTGTGTCTTTGTGGACCTGGAGAAAGCATATGACAGGGTGCCTTGAGAGGAGTTGTGGTATTGTGTGAGGAGGTCGGGAGTGGCAGAGAAGTATGTAAGAGTTGTACAAGATATGTACAAGAGAAGTGTGACAGTGGTGAGGTCTGCGGTAAGATTGACAGATGCATTCAACATGGAGGTGGGATTACATCAGGGATTATTTGCAATGGTGTTGGACAGGTTGACAGATGAGATTAGCAAGGAATCCCCTTGGACTATGATGTTTGCTGATGACATTGTGATCTGTAGCAAGAGTCGGGAGCAGGTCCTGGAGAGGTGGAAATAAAGGAGTGGAATAAAGGTCAGTAGGAACAAGACAGAATACATGTGTGTAAATGAGAGGGAGGTCAGTGGAATGGCGAGGATGCAGGGAGTAGAGTTAGCAAAGGTAGATGAGTTTAAATACTTGGGATCAACAGTACAGAGAAATGGGGATTGTGGAAGAGAGGTGAAAAAGAGAGTGCAGGCAGGGTGCAATGGGTGGAGAAGAGTTTCAGGAGTAATTTGTGACAGACTGTTATCAGCAAGATTGAACGTGAAGGTCTACAGGGATGGGATGGAGACGGTGGCACTGACCAGAAAGCAGATGACAGAGCTGGAGGTGGCAGAATTAAAGATGCTAAGATTTGCATTGGGTGTGACGAAGATGGACAGGATTAGAAATGAGTACATTAGAGGGTCAGCTCAGGTTGAACGGATGGGAGACAAACTCAGAGAGGCAAGATTGCGTTGGTTTGGACATGTGCAGAGGAGAGATGCTGGGTATATTGAGAAAAGGATGTTAAGGATAAAGCTGCCAAGCAAGAAGAAAAGAGGAAGGCCTAAGAGAAGGTTTACGGATATGGTGAGACAGAACATGCAGGTGATGGGTGTAACAGAGCAAGATGCAGAGGAAGACAGCAAGATATGGAAAAAGATGATACGCTGTGGCAACCCCAACAAGATTTACCAAAAATTAACCATACAATATTGACACAATAAAGTAAAAACCTAGCCCTATTTGAAATGCTATTCCAGCACAATCAGCTCTTTATCTACCATATTTTGCCAGAAGAACATTCTAGGTTCAGTAATATTTGCCGCAAGCAGTCATATTAATATCCGAATCAGATAAATTGTAAAAGAAGGTCTACTAAGACCTTTCAGTCAGTTGTTGTGTTTACTGAAAAGATGCTATTATTTCAGGATATATTTTGATTATTTTAAGAATTTGCAAGTTTTGCTCTTAATTTATTCTGTTTACTATGATGTTTTAATCCAACTCAACTATGTTCATCTCATGTCCTTAAAATGCACGCTGCTTAACAAGTGCCATCATCAGATATGCGCCCAACATAGTTGCCACATAAATGAAAATCTACAGTGTCCCTTTGCCACTCTACTTTCATACAACAAACCCACTATGACAAACAGTGTGGCCTTGTGGTCTTTGGTTGGTTGTCTGTTTCCTTAAATAGTACACACCAAATACCACTGTCATCTACAACAGTAAAACGAAAAGGTTAAAATGGAAATAATAACACATGCACAGGAGGGTAGATTTCTGGGTGATTCCATTACAAGCAGTAATAGCAATTTGCAAGATTTTGTAATGTCTTTGTTATATTTCAAAATCTATTTAAGTGTACCATAATAAAAAAGTATTAGCTTTTACCAAAAACATGAATATTTTTGTATAATTACAAAGTTTTGAATGTCTCTGTGTGTAATGAACAAATTTTCAGGTTTGTACCCATTAACAAGTTATAACTCATTATATATTGGTTCACTATCCTCTAATTGCTCAAATGACGAGAGAAGACAGTAGACAGGGCATTACAGGATCAGTGTTCCATTTTAAATAGATTGTTGTATGAAAAAGAAACTGGTGAAAACAAAACTAAAATGCCACAGGAGCAAAAAGAATCTTCCCCTGCAAGCAACTGCATTTTTGATGTTTTGTTCTTTATAGGTTTTTAACATTAGAACAATTCCTATATTAAAATAATTATTATTCATTATAGTTTCATTCAAGTGTTGTGGGGACTTGACTATTTGTACTGTATATATCTCAGTAAAGAACCCTGATACACTTAACAGAGGAAACATTGAACATATTCCCTGAAGACAATGGAGGCACATAACCCAGAATGACTACTTCTTTGCAATTGTGTAGCTAAAAATTAAACTACAAGATAATTAACTTAATCATCAAACAGTCAGCTATGTTCTTTTTGATCCTGTACACAGATTCTAAGAAGCTTTCAGGGTGGACATAGAATACAGTATACTACACCTTACTCTGTTGTTGTCATTTAATAATCCATTCATTTATTGAGTAATTTTTGACAAATAAATTAGAATAATGATTCAAAATGCAGTGGCACATCAGGTGTTCAATCAGCCAAGGTGGGCAAGGTCCTCTTTTCAGATCACTACACTGGCTTCCTGTAATGGTATGTATTAAGTTCAAAATTTTGAGGCTTTTCTACAGAGTAGTCAGAGGGTCTGTCCCTGTATATGCAGAGACACTTTTGAGGTCCCATGCTCCTTCTTCACCACTCAGATCTGCTGATGAGCAGCATTTATTGATGTCACCTCTGCATGGTATCAAATCTCAGTCCAGGCTCTTTTTATGTGTAGCTCCTGACTGGTGGAATGAACTGCTCACCTCCATTCAAAACTCTGAGTCCCTTCATGTGTTCAAGAAGCATTGGAAGACTCTCTTGTTTGGTGAATTTCTGTCTAAATGATAGCTGTTAGGTTTTGTAAATCTGTAAAGTCTTATTTGCTTATACTTTGTGCTTTTCACTTCTGGAAATCGACCCTTATCCTATAACACATGTTCCCAAACAGTGCCAAACTGATGTTATTTGATTATGTTGACCTCTTTTGTAAGTTGTTTTGGATAAAAATGTCTGCTAAGCAAATGAATCTAAATGTAAATAATACTATGGGTTAACAAGACAACTTATTATTTAATAATAACAGATGGAATGAAAAAACACAACAGAGACAATGAGGGAATTATGTACTTCAAGTAATGCAAAAGTATTTTCTGCAAAAGAGTTGAATTTGAGTCTGAAATAGGCATTCTATTGAGACAACTGTCCTAAACTTTTTACCAAATCTACCAAAGATAATTTGCAATGGACAAATCAATATCTTGATTGTAATCCAATGGAATGTTTGTGGTATGAGCCAAAGAGGTCTGTTATTTCAAGACATCACTGGAGTAGATGAAGCAGTTTTATAGTGAAGAATATGCAAAAAGTAATCAAAGCAGATATGATTAGTAATATGAAATATTTGCTTGATGTTATACTGTAGTTGCAGAAACACAGTCAGCAACTTTTGTTAACAGGAAGTGTACATTTATTATAATTTGATAAAATAATAGTGTCTTAGTGCTGTATGTGATAGGAAGACTCATGAGCCATACACTGCAATATAAAGTTGTCTGGAACTCAACTATACTTTCGAACCATCTTTGTGTGATTTTCCTACTATACCTGTATCTAAATTGCCATTTGTTGAAAATAACAAACGATGTAGGCCTTCATTTATTTATTTATTTGTTTGTTTATTTATGTTTGCACAGCTGTGATAAAAGATCATTAGGACTATCTGTCTGTGTATAATTTAAAGACAGGAAAGTCTGACTAGGGTTGAAGGGTATTTGTAGCTAGCCATTGTTACTCTGTTTCTAATTCTCAATGCAGTCCATATCAACTTCAAGATCATTTATGTCATTGAGAATGAGAATCCAGGGCAAAGATTTAATAACTTGTAGCATGTGAACTGGCATTTATGAGACTTTCTTAGCTAGGACATGCTTGTTATTGCTTGTCCCTGAAAATAAATATTTTGTAACAACAACAACAACAGCAGTATTTATTTATGTAGCATATTTTCATACAAACAATGTACCTCAAAGTGCTTTACAAGGCAACAAAGAAAAAGTTACATGAAAAGAAAAATAACTTTAGGCAAAGATTAGGCAATAATATTAAAGAATAAGTAACAAAAAAACAAAGGTAAGTCCAGATGGCCAGGAGGACAGAAAAAAAAACAAACAAAAAAAACTCCAGTTAGGCTGGAGAAAAGAAAAAAAAATCTGCAGGGGTTCCAAGGCCAAAAAAACTGCCTAGCCCCCACTGGGCATTCATTCTAACATGAATGTTCTTAAATCAGTCCTCTTTGTCAGGGCAGTTTCTAACCTATTTGGTCCCCCAGGCAAGAAAATTTGTTTGCCCCCCACCCACACAATCACACCACCATATACAAACACTCACACGCACACAATATAGTACTAATACAGATTAACCACTTATTTAATTTGAAATAAATACATAGAATCTATACTAATAAAAGGCAAAGCCCTCACTCACTCACTCACTCACTCACTCACTACCCTGACTCATCACTAATTCTCCAACTTCCCGTGTGGGTGGAAGGCTGAAATTTGGCAGGTTCATTCCTTACAGCTTCCTTACAAAAGTTGGGCAGGTTTTATATCGAAATTCTACGCGTAATGGTCATAACTGGAAGCTGTTTTCTCCATTTACTGTAATGGAGATGAGCTTCAACGCCGTGGGGGTGGAGTTTCGTGTGACATCATCACGCCTCCCACGTAATCACGCAGTACATAGAAAACCAGGAAGACCTCCAAAAAGCGCTGAAGAAAACATGCATTATATAATTGAGAAGGCAGCGAAACAATAAGAAGCGAGCGAGTGACATATACAACCATATTCATGAGTTCTGCTACTTGAAACAAAGCACGATGTAAACCTACACTTTAAATTAAAATAATAGACAGGCTGCTGCTGGCGTTTGTAATTTAGTGCCTGCCCATATAAGGCCGTCCGTCAGCGGCAATCCAATAGCAAACTCCACTAAATATTCACGGGTGAAGGACTGTGTTTATGGAGAGGAAGATGAGATGGTCAGGGTGGTGTTTGACACAAACTCAGCGAAACTGCGAGAGAAAGTTTTAAGTGCCAGGACTAAGGTAACATTAAATACAGCCATGGACATAGCACGAGATGGCACCAGCACAGCTGGGAACCTTCGATGCATGTACACCGGCGGCTCACGTGAACTGGCGCAGTGCACAGATAAAAGCAACAGTTCCAAAGAGCTGAACAAAACCGAATTACACAATTGAAAAGGCAGCAAAAATATGAAGCGTCTGATAAGCATATTCATAAATCCAGCTACTGCGGAAACAAAGCACACGGTGGAAAAAGTCAATGTCCGCTAAAGGAAGACAGTGTAAAAAAACCCGTGCATGCAGTGTGTCAGGTCTCAGATAAAGAAGAAGACGAGCTGTTTATTGATGCAGTAAGAAGCGAATCGATGAAAGAAACCTGTCATCTTTACAGCGATTGACAAACACGGAATGTAACTTGAACACAACACATCCTACAAATACGAACCTGATTGAAAGAAATAATGATAATCAAATCCTTGATGACAGCAACACTCAGTAACACTCACAAAACAAATACTGTATATTGACAGTCATGTTACGTTATTTTTAAAATGTTCCCTTTTCTTTTCTAGCTTTTTAACACACTACTTCTCGCTGCGATACGCGGGTATATATATATGTATATATATATCCCGATCTACATACTCGAATAATGGATACTTTATTAGCCATCAATGATTGTTTTGGTAAAGCCATACTCAGTGTATTCATTAGATGAGCGGTAAAAAGTAAGAGCGAGGGAGGATGCAGGCTGTAGTCTTGCGTCAACTCTATCTGAATTGCGCGATCACATTTCAAAAATATATCTTTTCAAGTTCTATTTAGTCCATATTTGTCAAACTCAAGGGCCACGGGCCACATCCGCCCGTGTAATTATATCCGCCCGAGATCATTTTATATACTGTATTATTGTTATTAATGGCCCAGGTATATGAAGCGCTGGTAACACAATAAACTACAGATCCCATAATGCAGCGCTTCAGCTGCCTTGCCGAACACTTACGCGTTAATCAAGTCTAGCTTATGATGCTGCAAGTTATTGCGAAGCTAGCTCACGATGCTGAGAGAAAAGTTGATTCTGAAAATAGAGCCTTTAAAACGGATGGGAGGCTGAGTATATGTTTACTGAACCCGTGTGTCTCATTTGTGGAGCTAATGTGGCTGTAATTACAGAATTTAATCTAAGACGGCACTATGAGACAAAACATCAGGGTAACCTGAATGCAATGCAGAAGATACAGAAAGCAGAATAATTAAATAAGAATCTGACACTTCAGCGGACGTTTTACCCGTGCACAATCACAAAGTGATTTCAAGTGAAGCTGCTTTTATGGGAGACACAAATGCACCAGTGCACCTTGCCCCACTTTCCCTGTTGCCAAGTAATGTTAAACCAAGTCGTCACTACGGTGTTCCCAAATCGCACTTTGCTGATAAACTGAGCGCACTGAGTTTGCACGGCGCTTTGGTGACTTTGAAGAACAAAAAGTCCGTCTACATGCGGCTCGAACCTTGTGCATGTTTGGTAGCACATATCTGTGTGAGAAGCTCTTCTCAGTGATAAAGACTAACAAAACAGCACACAGGAGTCGCCTCACTGATGAGCACCTGCAATCCATCCTGAGAATCTCCACAACACAGAACCTCACACCAAACAGAAACGAACCTGTGCCAAAAAAGATGCCAGGCGTCCAGCTCTAAAATGACATATGAGCAAAGACAACTGAATGATTTGATTTGTTATTGCTGAAAGGAACACATTTTATTTATATTTCCAGGTTTTGTTATGCAGCATGTTCATATTTGAATTTGTATAATTTTGACAGGATATATTTTTATGGAGAGCAAAATCTTTTGGGATATTTAAAATCTAAGTTTATTTTTTATATAAAATTACATAAGAGTAAAGAAATTTGAATGTTTGTTCTTTTAATGTTTACTTTATTTCTAACTTGTATAATTTAGACAGGATATATTTTTATGGAGAGCAAAATATTATAAGTTGTTTAAGGTTTGAGTTGATTTATTCAGAAATAATATTCCTGTCTGTTTTTACCATTCCTACCAAAGATATTTCTGTCGACTAAATAAAAATTCCTTCTATTTAAAATTTAAATAGAACTTGAACAAATACGTTCATAATATCCACGCAGACTTGCACGTAAGAGCAGGAGTTATCCATTTTAACAAGCAGCGTATTGCACTGATACGAAATAGCTGTGTGTGTATATATGTAGATATGTATGTATATGTATATATATGTTTATATATGTGTGTGTGTATGTATATATATGTATTTGTGTGTATATATGTGTGTGTATGTACAGTATGTATGTGTATATATGTAGATATATATATGTATGTATATATGTGTATATGTATAGATATGTATATATATATGTTTATGTGTGTGTGTGTAAATATATATATATATGACAACACTCATCACTCACAACAGTGACAAAACAATTACATTGACAATCATGTTACGTTATTTTCAAAATGTTTCCTTTTCTTTTTCATTGCTTCTTTAACACACTACTTCTCTGCTGCGAAGCGCGGGTATTTTGCTAGTAGAATAATAAAATAATAATAATATAACAACATAACTCTTTTGCATGAAATTGTGTATCGACCAAAACATTTAAAACATATATCTCTCTATATATAAAATCCAATGTCTGTCTGTCTGTATGTTTGTCTGCTTTTTGCAAGAGAACTACTTAACGTATTTAGATCAGTTTTTTTTCTATAATTTGCTTGAACATTTCGGTTGAATTTGCGACCTCTGTCATCCCGCTAAGTATGATAGTTCGCTTGCAGTACCAATTTATTTGCGTGAATCCAAGAGATACACAATGGGCTGAGGGGAGGGAGGCAACTCCCTCCTCACTCACACGCTAGTCTCTGGGCGTAATTTACATCCGCTTAGCTAGCAAACGAGAGAACTACTTAACGGATTTAGATCAGGCTTTTTTCTAAAATTTTCTTGAACATTCTGGTTGATTTTGTGACTACTCACAAAATCATAGTTTACTTGCAGGAGTGATATATTCACATTAATCCAAGACAGAGGCTGCATTAGGAATAAGGAGCCGGGCAGGGTACTCTTCGGTGTCCTGTTTCACTTCTACATGGACGAAGCTATGGGTGATGTCTAGTAGAACAATAAGATAACAAAATAGAACACTTTGCATGTAAATAACTTACTTAACAGAGTCTAGAAACTTTATATAGAAAAGTGAAGTACATTGCAAATAAAAGTCTTTTTGACTTTCTTACAGCAAAATCATTTATAACATCATCATATGATATGTTCCTGGACATGTTTCTGTTAATGCTCATCATTGCTAGGTCATTGAGACGTTCATGTGACATTTCAAACCTCAAGGATATTTTTTTTGGGCTTCAGTTTTGAGAAGTTTGTCACTGTAGAAATTACAGTTAATAGGAATAGTGCATACAATTTCAAGGGCGATAAACATATTTAGATGCATTTCATTTACAATACGTTAGTTTCTTACAGGAAATATAACAGTTCCAGTGTGGTCATGTTAACATTTGGAAAATCCAGGAAAACTTCCATTTCTTGTGCTAGTCCTTTCCCATCAAGGTCTGACTGGTCATTGTACCATCACCACCAGGGCCTTTTTGTAGGTAAGGACAACTGGCACTGTGCTTGTGTAGTGCTAAATGTGTCACTATGTAATGTCCCCCTGGAGTGTACAGTTTGTATTAGTTAAAAATCTCTGGTGATATAATAGCCTCAGTTCCACCTTCTGCAGTGCTAGTGCTCCTGCCTCCAAGACCTCCTCTCCTCAGGTTCACTCTCTCACCCTAGTACCTCCTGACCTGAGGAACAAGCCAAGCAGGTGGCAGCGATGACAGCAGGAGGGTGCATGGACTCAGTTGCTCGCTGAGTCACTCAATTCACCCAGGTCAGCCGTAACTCACCCTGCTGAACCACACTTGAAGAGGAGGTGGAGAGCACTGGGATCTAGCTGTGTGTCCATCTGGCAGGCTGCGCATCACATGGAAAGACCAAAAGGTGAGTCCTGACTCCTGGCCCTAGCAGTGGCTAACTGCAGAAGCTGAAGCAGCTCTGCCTCACTGTCACACGTACAGAGAACAGGTAGCAAGGAGGCTGCACATCGCACGAGATGCCTGGCACACTGCCTGCACTACTGTATGCAATAGCACACAGATTATTCTGTGCATAGTGCAGGTGATGCTGAGGCACACAACATAAACATTTCATCAAATTTAATTTTTCTACACAAATTAAAGATAGGAATCAATACAGAGGGCTACAGTAATGCTCCCTGACCACAAGAGAGTGCCCTAGGCCCTTGACTAAAAAGCCTATGCCCAGAAACGGTCCTTTTGTTTGTTTTCATGCTTAAGGTGGTGGTATTTGATGATGTTGGTCTTGTGGACAGCTGGGACACCCGCCTTCATTCCATCAACACAGAGAGGTGCATGGTGCCTTGATCAAAACCACAAAAAAACAACAAAGAATAGTGGAGATTAGTACAGATTGCAGATCCCTTAAGAATATGATAATTCTATGCCCACATGGTCTATTAGAAGTATGACTAAAATGTAGGTACGACAAAGCCATATTAAAATAAGGGTCTTTTAGTAATTTTTTTTTAAATATTCCACAGTATTAGCCTGGCATATTTATATTAGTAAAGTTTTCCAGATTTTAGATGCATATAACCAAAAAGGCCACCTCACCACTTCTTTTAAGTTTGGCTCTTGGAATTATAAGCAGACCTCCATTTGAAGATCTAAGGTTATGACTTGGAGTGTAGTGGGATAGGCATTCCAAAATAAAGAACAGAGCAAGATTATTGAAGAGTTTATAAACCATTAGTAGTATTTTAAAGTCAATTCTGAATGACACGGCTAGCCAATGTAACGATGTTAAAACTGGTGAGATGTGCTCAAATTTTCTTTTCCTAGTTATGATTCTGGCTGCTGCATTCTGCACTAATTGCAACCAATTGCAACTGATTACCCCTAAATTCTTTACCTCTGCCTTGACTTTTAAATCTAAGTAATCAAGTTTATTTCTAATACCCTTACTATATCCATGTTTGACAATCACTAAGATTTCTGTTTTCTCCTTATTTAGTTACTGCTCATCCAATTGAAAATACCGCTAAGACATTGGATCAGAAAGCCAAGAGCATCAAGGTCATCAGGCGCCATGTGTTATCTGCATAGCTGTTGTAACTTACCTTGTGCTTTGAGATAATCTGACCTAATGGAAGCATGTAGATTGAAAAAAGCAGTGGGCCCAGAATATATCCTTGTGGTACACAATATCATGGTGCTCAACTAACAATTTTCTACCTGTTAAGTAAGACTGGAACCAATTTAAGACTCTGCCCGAGAGGCCCACCCAATGTCTAAGGTGATTTATAAGAATACTGTGTTTTACAGCCTTTGTCCACATTAACCCACAGATCATTTACTACTTTTTTATTGATTTTAATTTGAAGCAAATAACATTCCATACAATCAAGTCAAACTTAACAAACCAAAATTCAACTCCCACCCAAGAGAAGAGAGGAGAGCCAACAACCAGAGCAAAAAATTAAAAGCAGCAGGGAAGGAAGAGTATTCTTTTCTCTGATATAAAAGCTTATTCTAAAATGTTATTGAATAGATCCTGCCATGTGAATTTCCCCTTGGGATTAATAAAGTATCTATCTATCTATCTATCTATCTATCTATCTATCTATCTATCTATCTATCTATCTATCTATCTATCTATCTATCTATCTATCTATCTATTTAAAAAATCTTTTGAACAGATCCTCTGAGTGGGAATCTGATTACAGTATTTCCAATTTCAAATAGTACAGAACATCAGTTACCCACTGACTTAAAACTGGTGGGGCAGGATTTTCCCAATTGAGCAAGATAAGTCTACATACTAGTAGTGAGGTAAAAGCAATTAAAGTTTGTTTATCCTTCTCCACTTTAAGCCCATCTGGGAGTACACCAAACACAGCTCCTAATGAGTCAGGAGTGATTGTGACACCAAGGCTGTCTGATAGGTATTCAAACATTTTTGTCCAAAATTATATTAATATGGTGCATGCCCAAAACATGTGGCACAGTGAGACAGGAGCAAGATTGTAACATTTACAGGCTGAATCTTGCCCTGGAAACATTTTAAATAATTTTAAATTAGATAAATGTGCTCAATAAAAGATTTTAAGTTGAAAAATTGAACGCTTTGCGAGATCATTTACTGCTTTAACCAGTGCAGTTTTTGTAATATGATTTGTTCTAAAACCTGACTGAAACTTGTCAAGAATAGAATGTTTAATCAAATAATCATTTAGCTGTTTAATATCTGCCTTTTCTAGAATTTTACTTAAGAAAGGCAGGTTAGAAATTGGTCTAAAGCTGTCAAAAAAAGAGGAGTCTATATTATTTTTGAGCAGGGTTTTAACAACTACAGTCTTAAGACAGTCAGGGAAGATCGCTGAATCTAATAACAAATTCACTATGTCAAGTACACTCTCAATTAGCACATCAGAAACTAGGGTGTACTATATTATTTCAAATATTATTTATTTTGTGTTTAAAGAATATTGAAAAAGCCTCACTACTAGTAGTAGTTTTTAGGAGGCATTCCATTGAGTGAGCTAGATGTAGAAGGCAATCTATAGCTAAAAATAAATATCTTGGACTACCAGCATTATCATTTATAATTTTAGGGAAACAGGCCTGCCTCTCAAGGTGGGCTGCAATGTTATACTGTATTTAGTTATTTTATCCATAATATTTTATAGTAGACTATCAGTTTAGTTTTTCTCCATTTATGCTTAGCTCACCGGCATTTTCTCTTTAAATCACACACTCTTTGGGTCATCCAAGGTATAATAGGGTTATAGGGTTGGAGGATTTCATAACTGTCTTTTTAGGGGCCACTTTGTCAGCTGTTTCTCTCACCTTAGCATAAAAATGTTGCACCTTACTGTTAGTACTATTAGCACTATTGGAGTAAGCATTACAATTAAACAGATTGTTTAGAATATTATCAAATATTGAACCTGCAGAAATATCAAAATAATGTTTTTCAACAATACACTTCTCATTTGCTTTAGTTATCAGTATTTCTACATTAAATAATATGCAAAAATGGTCAGATATACCGACATCCACAACCTGCCTCATATCAACTTTTAATCCTTTTGAAATTGCTAAATCCAGCATGTGTCTTCCTTTATATGTGGGCTATCTGATGTGCTGACTAAGATCAACTGAGTCCAGTAAGTTCATGAATTCTCTGTCTTTCAGGTCACACTGGTTTTCCACCTGTCATAGTCAGTTATTATTATAGATGCTAAGTGTGATAATTCCTCAATAAACGATGCATTATATTTAGCAGGTCTATAAATGGTCAAATGGGAGACTGGAGTACTCCCTGAATAACAACTACAAGATGCTCAAAAGATTTTAAAGTACCAGAACCAGTATTTTTACCATTTTATCAACTCGAGTAAATACTTGCTAAACCGTTTCCTTTATCCCTTAGAAAATCAAATGAACAAAGCTGTAATTTGGAGGTGTGCTTCATTTAATACTGCCACACCTTCTGAGCTGAGCCATATTTCACTTATTGTAAGGAAGTTGATTTTCCTATCGCTGATAAGATCATTAATGTAAAAAGTCTTGCTAGTTAACACTCTAATATTTAGTACAGCCATATTTAAGGTCTTGGAGGAGCAGGGCTGAATCAGAGTGTTATGGCAGCTTGAAATAGTAAATCAGGTTATTAGTGTTTATGATGCTTTGTATGGATTTTTTATTTAATCTATAATCTGTTGCTATAGTTCTAATACATAGTTCTGCACATCTAAAGGTGAAATGATAATTAACTTATTCATAATTAAACCAATTTGTCTGGGTTTTTTAGTTAAACTATGGTTAGTTATTATAGTGCTAATAAAGTGCATATCAAAAGGAGAGCTCGAAACAGAATTATTACATCCTAACTAGGCATTATAGAAAACATTAGGACTAAAATGATGTAGTCAGGAAAGACATTACCTTGCACTAAAGTGTCATGCAAATGTTTTTTGCATCAGCTATCCCCCTTAGAATACTTTATATGCTGATTTTTCACCTGCACAGTAACAATGTTTGTTTGTGCATTTTCCCCAAATTCTAAGAATTATAACTAGTGATGTTGGTCACTTAATCCTTTTTGTGAGTTTTATTCATATTTGTAAGACATCATCAATGGACAAAGGAAGAAACTTAACGAAGTGGAAAGGTAATAGAATGGGTAAAAGGTCATTTACAAATACAGTAGCCAGAATTTCTTGTGTGAACGTATTTGCTAACAGAGCTTATTTTAGAATATGTTATGGTAAGAGTTGTGTAAAAAAACCTTAATGGGTGAAAAGGAGAAAGTAGTGTTAACTTGTACATAGCACATTATTATCAGGTAAAATTGAGGGTGCAGGTGAGAAGGCCAGATGCCAGTGTTGTTGTGAATATCTAACTTTATAAAATGTTTTCTCATAGAATGTTTTGACTATTTTCCACATTTCTAACATTTAGTTATTTTTGTTATGGATTAGCATTGTGGTGCAAAAAAGAATAACTGTTTATTTTTATAATTTTATAATGCCATTTTGTTTTTTTTATTAGTACTGCCACTTTATGCATGGATGGGACTACAGGGAGCTAGGTAATGGATCACTGAATGTCTCATCAAATAACCCAATGGAGCGATGATTTATAAGCCAGTGACACAGTACATATGCCATCCAAGTCTGACTACTTCATAGAATGATTTAAAATGTTTCAAATTTTGAATCATGTGTAACAAACTAACAACTGTGTAATGAATTTTATTTTTGAATATGTTCAGGGTGTATATGTCTCTTAGGCTTGATTTCTCGTTTTGATCTTGCTCATTTCATGATTTCCAGTTTAACATTTGACCTGTTTTCACTTAGTCTTTACGGCCTACTATTTTCCACCTCTTGGCAGAGCAAGTGACAGACATTTTTATTTGCATAAAAAGATAAAAATGTTTAGGTAGACACTAACGCAGAAAAGTCAAACATAGGCCTTGAGATGCCTGGAAATGTAATTCTCAATAGACAGAAACACACAGCAAGCTGCTCTAGTATTTGGACACATGAAGAACAGGCTTGTAAAAGTTTAAACCCTTATAGATAGAGATGCACTTGCATGAACATATGAAAATATAATTCTTTGAAGGTATAGGTGTTTAGAGACATATAAGAGAGCTGCATCTCTTAAGAATTACTGGTTTTAAGTTCTCCAGCACATGAAAATAAAAGTTGCTAAATTTAAGTAGATAATAGTTGAACTCGTGTGGTGCAAAAAGAAACTTGTCCACTTGTCCTTTGCAGAACTCTTGTGTATCAGAGCAGAAGTATGGGAGAAGAAAAAAATCCTGAGAGGTACAGAAAATAGTCATGTCAGACATAAGAGCAGGATGAAGGTACATGCAAACGAGGTACGAAAATCCCAAAGTTAAAGATGTTATGTTTTGTAATATGAGGCTGATGACAGGCAGAGATTTAATAACAGACTCCGAGGCCAGAAATTGTGTCTTTAACTGAGCTATAGTCTTCACTGAGACAGAGCCTAAAAACCTGTACAAAGATATGCTCCAAGATATACCCACTGTATGTTGAAAGCTCAGTTATAATTTACCTTACTTTGTTAAACATTGACCAGGATTTCTTCCCTGGCTCTATTTTCAATTCATGTATTCTTTGTATATTTTGTGTCATATTTTGTAAATAATGTTATTGTTTTTTGTTTGTATATTATTAATTCTTTGTGAATATTATTTAGGCTATTAATTATTTTGTGTTATTGCATTATGTTTATTATGTTTTTATTAGTTATTTGTCTTATGTCTCTTGTAAACTATATGATAAGTCTAAGACATTTAATGTTTCTGTTACGGATTTCTCTTTGGATTCTCTGGATTACCAAGTTTTTGTTTTAGTTTAAGGTATTATTGTTTGCATTGTGGACTTGGTTTTGGTTATTTTTTGAGTCACCTCCTTTAGAGGCAACAGTCTGCATTTGTTATTTTTGATCTAAACATTTAGATAGATAGATAGATAGATAGATAGATAGATAGATAGATAGATAGATAGATAGATAGATAGATAGATACTTTATTAATCCCCAAGGGGAAATTCACATACTCCAACAGCAGCATACTGATAAAAGCAATATTAATTAAAGAGCAATAAAAGCACAGTGCAAGTTAAAAAATGCAAGGTGGAGAGTGTGAGGCAGGTATAGCACTCTATAATCTCGTATAATGTTAATGTTTACCCCCCTCCCCAGTTGAAATTGAAGAGTCGCATAGTGTTGGGGAGGAACAATCTCCTCAGTCTGTCAATGGAGCAGGACGGTGACAGCAGTCTGTCGCTGAAGCTGCTCCTCTGTCTGGAGATGATACTGTTCAGTGGATACGGTGGATTCTCCATGATTGACAGGAGCCTGCTCAGCGTTCGTCACTCTGCCACAGATGTCAAACTTTCCAGCTCCATGCCTACAATAGAGCCTGCCTTCCTCCCTAGTTTGTCCAGGTGTGAGGTGTCACTCTTCTTTATGCTGCCTCCCCAGCACACCACCGCGTAGAAGAGAGAGCTCGCCACAACCGTCTAATAGAACATCTGCAGCATCTTACAGCAGATGTTAAAGGATGGCAGCCTTCTAAGGAAGTATAGTCGGCTCTGTCCTCTCTTCCACAGAGTATCAGTATTGGCAGTCCAGTCCAATTTATTATCCAGCTACACTCTCAGGTATTTATAGGTCTGTACCTGCTGCACAGAGTCACCTCTGATAATCACAGGGTCCAGGAGGGGCCTGGGCCTCCTAAAATCCACCACAGCTCCTTGGTTTTGCTGGTGTTTAGGTGTAGGTGGTCTGAGTAGCACCATTTAACAAAGTTCCTGATTAGGTTCCTTTACTCCTCCTACTCCTGCCCACTCCTGATGCAGCCCATGATAGCAGTATCATCAGAGAACTTTTGCACGTGGCAGGACTTCGAGTTGTATTGGAAGTCCGATGTATATAGGTTGAACAGGACCGGAGAAAGCACAGTCCCCTGCGGCGCTCCTGTGCTGCTGACTACAATGTTAGACCTGCAGTTCCTGAGTCTATGTTACTAAACTTTTCCAGTGTTATGGATACAACACAGGACACTTGAGGATTATTGTGAGTGCAAGAAAGCCAGGAGATGATTAAGTAGGAGGTTAAAACAAGTAATGGTTATGATACCAGGAGCATAACTGTCACAAGTCATAAGTGAAATAAGTGGATGTGTAGGGCACTGCCACAACCAACGGGATGCCATCTGCTCAGCCTGCCATGGAAACTACGGTTAGAGATTAGGTCATTGCTGTTCTCCTTGCCTCTGCTTGTTTTGAAGTGCAGGTCTTTCTCTCAGCTATCTTCCTTGATGCAATCCATCTATCTGTTCTATCCCATCTCTTCTTGAATAAATGCTTTAATTAAATGCTGCTCATGTTTTGTAAATGTCCCACCATTTTCTACACACATCTATCTCAGCCTTGATTCTTGAATTTTGTCTCAATGACCCTTACTTTGACTTCTTATCTGATTGCTTTGTTACACCTTCTGTCTGCAAGGTTAACTCCACATATTGCTCTTAATATTTCATCTCCACATCCACTAGTTTTATTATTTTTTGCTCTTTGACTTGCCATTAGCTGTTACCATTAATACCTCTGTTTTGTCCTTACTCACACACATTCCATGGGCAAGTGGCACTTGATTCCTTTCCTATACCTTCCTTTCTGGTTCCTCCTCTGAGTTGCCTCTTAATGAGATGTCTCTCTTTGAACTGCCTTTCCCAAGGTTTCTTCCATTTTTTCCCTACTGTTTTTTTTGGGAGTTTTTCCTTGTCTTCTTAGAGAGTCTTCTTAGAGAGTCGAGACTGGGAGGCTGTCAAAAGGCAGGGCCTGTTAAAGCCCATTGTGGCACTTCTTGTGTGATTTTGGGCTATACAAAAATAAAATTGTATTGTATGTCACCTGCATACAGTGCCATTGCTCCTCACCTAAAATGTTAATAAACTTATATATAGTTTATTATGTATACTTTTTTTACAGTTCCCGCTTCTCTTTTCAATAATTTAAGCTTATGGGTTGAGGTCAAACCAAACAAAAGCAGTGCAGTAAAAATAGCAAATCCCAATATGTTAACCAAAAATTGTTATCAGGTTTATTTGAATAGGCTGGTAATATTTATTACCACATAGTCTTGGAAAATGTTACCAAGACATTGGTAAGATAGTAAGCCTTCTGATCTAAAATTATTGATATTCTACAAACGTTATGTGAACATAGATTGATGAGACATGTTTGGCTGATTGATCTGTTGTTAGCAAAATTTTTCATATGTTCTTATTGTGATCCTTCCCAGGAAAAGTCCATGGAGAGCAGGGCAAAATGAATGAGTGAGTGCATGGGTTAGGTTGTATTGTAGCTTTCATGTCATTTTTAGTTTTATGTATTCATGGATGGAACTGCTTTTCTTAGTGCAAGAAGATTACATTTATGGGATTATTAGTAAAGAGAGAAACAACAAACTGTCTTGTGACAGATATTTGACAAAAACCAAAGACAGCATTTGACCAGAAGAACCTGCTACCAAATGCTCTGGTTTGGGACTATTTCCTTGCATCAGTGCCTGGACAGCACACCATCACTGACTCCTCTATGAATTCTTCATTGCATGTGAGAACATCTGTCAGAAGACTGAAGCTCAACCCAAAGTGGACCTTGCAACATGACAATGACCCTAAACATATCAATAAATCCATTAAGGAATGGCAGAAAAAAATAACTGGAGGGTTCTGGATTGGCCAAGTCAAACCCTGTATCTGAATTACATCAAGATGCAGTTGGGGGGATTTGAAATGGACAGTGCATGCAAGACATCCCTCTAACATCATATATCTTACAGAATTTTGCATGAAGTAGTGGGAAAAACTTTCAAGCAATTAATGTCAGAGACTACTATTCAATTATAGGAAATGCCGACCTGAAAGGGCAATATTAGGTATTACAATCAAGGGTATACTTACTATTTACAAAGATGAAATAGTATATCTATTCATTTTTCATTTAATAAATTATTACAGAGTCATATTTTCATTTTTGTTTTTAGCTGCAATAGCTTTATCCAAAGATACAGTTTAAATGAAGTTCAAGTCTTTACTATTATGTTAAAAAGGAAAAACATTTCATGGAGTGCAGTTCCTTTTTCACAAGACGGTGAATTTACAGAGAGGTAATAGAATCCTTTGATTTCAGAAGCAGATGCATCACACTATCTGACTGAGTCTTCTCCTCAGCAGATACAGTATAATGCCATGCCAGAAAGCAATTTGGAAGGTCAGCAACTGCAGTAAAGAGTCATTGATTCTCACAACACACACATCTACTCAGGGAGAACTGGCACTGCACTCTTAAAAATAAACTTGCTAAACTGGATCTTCAGAGCAACTTCATAAGGGAGCCATTTTGGTTCCCAAAAGAACCAGCCACATGAAAGTTCCAGAAAGAACCTTTATTTATTTAGATTCATAACAAGTTCCATAAATGGGAATGAATTGGTGTTAACAGATTTGTGACGCACTATAATCAATTTATAATTTTAAAAGGACTCTTGCTACATAAAACTGCACAGGCAAAGTTTAGGTTTTCTTGATTTTTAACAACCTGATAGTTAGACTACTATATGTTCAATGTTTCTGTTCAGTCCATATTAGGCACATTTTCATAGCCCAAAAAACAGCAAAGAACTATTTCCAGAATTTAAATTGGTTACTGGGGTGTATTCTCAACTGTTATGTAAAAACCTTGGGAGAAAAATACTATCATTGGTGCTACAACCAGGTGCTCAGAACAGTAGCTGACATATTTAGAGCCAGAGATAGATATATATCCATCTATAACCCAAAGCAAGGAATCCCCAGCAAGCAGAACAACCATTTCCTTTGTTAAAGTATAGGTGAGAAGCCACATCATCATCCATGTAGGCAGTCAAGCATTGTGGGAACAACCAGAGACTGGCAGCTGATGGTGACTTGGGTAAAAGACTCACATTTCTTGAGATCATCTCTGTGACTACACTTAGGCCAAACATAGTACCATCCGCGTCATCCAGACAAGTGGTAATGCTCGAGCTGACAATTCCCTGGAAAGACCGAATGTAAGAGGCATATGAAAGGAAGACAGCCAAGTATTATGGCTTGGCTGAGGAGTACTACAGCAAGAGGTGGTGGGCACACTGTATGCCAAAAGAGGCAGGATGCAGAGGGTTTGCCAGTCAATCTCTCTGAAGGCCCTCAGTTGATTGGGCACAACAGGTACCCTTAAGAGGGAAGCCATCACAAACATCATGGAGGAGGCTGAGAAAGAGTCACAATGGCTGCAGAAAAAGCAGAATGAACCATGGCAGAACGCTGCTCAGGCACAAGTTGGACTGTGATCAACGCTGGCAGAGTCTTCTGGGCGAGGGTTTATGATGTTTGGAAGACCCAATATACCCTATAACTCCAGGGTGCCCTCACTGAAGATTGCAAGATGTTATCGTTTTAACATCGTTGTCTACAAGGAACCACAAAACCCAAATAATGTGCCATAAAAGAAACATTACTTTTAACGGTGTGTTTACCATTCTTGGCAATAAGAGATACGATGACCTCCCCTGTTACTTCATAGAATTAGCGAAATTCTTCATCTTCTAAAAACCTGGCTATCTACATGGGAAGATACATGTGTTGTTTTGTGTCATTCACTTTAATTCCAGGTAATCTGGCAATTTTAGTTCTTCCATTCATATACGTGAACTTCGCTAATCACCGATTATTAATACATTTAACAGAATTTGAGTGGTATTGCAGACGTTATAGGCTACACTAAATAAAAGAAAACGAGCCTATCGGTTAGTAAGAGCACAAGCGCTGCAGCATTCGGAATCCTGAAGGTTATTTATGCGGATACATACGGTAGAAACAAAAATTAACTTGGCGACTTGAAGATGTGTGACTTGAATTACCGCAGAGAATTCTATTGAGAGAGATGAACTGTCAAACTGTAACCGTACGTTACGTGGGCTAGTATAGCCTGATTCAGTTGCGGTTGCGTTCTCAGAGTGATGTCACAATCCCGAATGGATGACTCCGCCAGGTGGCGCGCTAACGTGCGCGGTCCCGTTGTCGGACACGCGCTTGCTTTCACAGCCGTTCTACTGTTTGCTCGTTTTCTGTTTCTTTGGCTTCCAGTTGTTTGGATGTTTTGCGCTCTAGAAAAAGCCTCTTTAAATGTAGCACCAGGACAAGATGTCGGGTACGCATAGTTTACTTCAGTTGTTTCAGCTGAAGAGTGCAGTTTGACTCGTGTAAACAAGTGAGCGTATTTGGGGTTTTCACTCCGCATCTCCTTGAGAGCTTGCTTGTGCCCCCATATTCGCGCCTGATGACTCTCTCTTCTTTTTGCAGATTTAGCCCTGTTTCAGGACGACTTGACGGAGGAGATTGACGGATGTAAGTTCACTTCTTGTTTATTGCGTGTTGGTGTCCGGCTGACTTGTATTTTCTTGCCTTTTGCCCGGTGCAACTTTCCCCGTCATACTGAGGCGGATTAGGGATCTCCCGGATGGGCTCCGAGGCCTTGGGAGTTGCATCCGGAAATAAACAACGTTTTAGAAGTTTTTTTCTTTAAAAAATCGATTAAGGGGCAGCCTTTAAGTGCTTGCCGACCTCCTGCGAATACTTTTGTCTTTATAGCTTAAAACGATCAGAACGTCTTGGTAGGTGAGGTTTATTTCGTTATTGTCGAGTAAGTAAGGAAATGAGCAATCCGGTATAAGTCAGAGGAATGTGAGTATATGTCTCCTGATAATTTGTTATTAAATACATTGCATGCTTCTTGTATCAGGGGCTACGAATTTTGCCAGATCTTCCGGTAGGTGTTTGCGATGTCTTTGCGCGTTTCTTGTGCGACATTGGGCTGCATATGCAGTCGAATTTACGCGCTAATCTGCTTGACATCTGAAGTACAGAGTCTTTAAAAGTGCAGGAAAACCTCTCAATACTTACGTTTAAGCAAGATGATTGTTGCTCAGCGCCTAATGCAGATGCTACCCTCTGGCATTGACGATTTATGTGACCATTTATCTAGTCCGGCAATAGCTATAGTATTGTACGATTTTTATTTTTAATGGATCCACCACAGTACGTCTTTTCTTTTTAGCTCCTGGCAAATAGCAGTTGTCTTTGTGAGTGTATTCGCGTTTCCCGTGTATCTATCGCCAGGCAAACGCAAAAAAGATTTTCTTATATTTAAAAGGAAACGATACCGTCACGCTCACTTTGTGTTTCAAACACTGCGTTCTCCCACTCGTATTCCGGGTCCCTTTCGCTCTTTCTGTTAAGAGTCTATGGCTTCATCTTAGGGGGAATCGTCAGACACATTTACAACGACGGGAGCTTGAAGCCACAGAGCAATCCGACTGAATGGCAATAGCACCGTGGACGTGAATGTACTGGACAGTACAGTAGTAGTAGCTGGATATTGCAGCACATTAATATTGTGCCAGTTTTTCACAATCATTAAACCTTATAATCCATCGTTCCCATTTAATCTAAATAGCCATGCACCTTCCCGTGAAAAGTGCACATTTATATCAAGAATTACTTTAGGGCAAGGGTTTGAACAATTTGGGTATGCATATGATTAAAGTACGTACCTTTTTTAAAAAAAAAAAACGGAGGAGACAAAGGCATTCAGCTCAACATAAATAGTCCCATATTTCCTCCCCCCGTTTATCGTTAAGTCAAAATCTAAAGGCCACAGAGTTCTACATTGAGATGCACAGAGATGTGGCCCTGAATCCCCATTACTGCCAAAAGATATCCTGCTCTGCTAGGTCTTTGAGCAAGTCTGTTAACCTGCAGTTGCCCCTGGGGCAATGTAGGATGGCTGACCTTGCGAAAACTACCAAATTCCTTATACAAGAAATTGTATATGGTGAAATAAAGAGCCAAAAAAAAAAACCCCACAGAAATTACTCCTTGCATGAAGGTGCATTTTCTGTCATTGTTTGAAGTGTTCTTTTTATGACACCCGTGTTCATCCTGAAGAATCTGTTTAAAAATGACAACGAATTTCAGACTTGCTTATACATACAATCAAACTTTTTGGAGTTAATTTTTCATAGCACTGGGATGCAACAAGCTAGAATTTAGCCTGACAACATTGGAAACGAGGCATAAGTCAAGTAGTTATAGGTTGCCAAGTCCATTACATGCCTCCCACACTCTGCAATCTGCGTATACTCTCACCACAGCAATTTAGTGGTGACTGCTGTTGTTGTCATGCTCTAGCACCCCCCTGCCCCGCAACTATGAACTGAACCAAAAAAAGTCTAAGAATGGTTTGACATGCACATTTTAGGCCTGTGCTTGGAGGACATATTCGGTGAACGCCATGCAATCGCCACCAAAATTTGCAAGTATCATAAAGATCGTGCCCTCTACCAGCCTTACTTGTGGGAGTCTAAGTATGTATCTCAGGGTATATTTGGACATTTTAAAAATAATAGTATAAATTTAATCCCGATCTTTCTATTTATAGGAGCAGTACTTAACAGTATTTAACCTTTTGTATTTCGAATACTTTGGGGTTCTTAATAGATCTGAGGGTACGGAATTCAAATCTGGCAACATAAATCCTCTATCACATCCATATTTTGAGAGATGAACATTTAAAATACAAAAATTTTAGAGAAAAAAATATATTTTTAAAATCAATCATTTATGGTGGAAAAAATTATAAATCAAACACAGTTGTTTAAAAAATAATCATTACTTATGAAAAGTAGTCACTTGGTAGTTTTTTCCTTTTAAATTCTTCTGAAGGTGTTTTACAGTGGAATGACCAACAGACCAGGGGTGTCCAATACGTCGATTGCAATCGACCGTAGATCAGAAAGGTAGTGCAAGTAGATCGTGTTGCATTCAAAAAAAAATTTTTTTTAATGTTAATCTATACTAATAAAAGGCAAAGCCTTGACTGACTGACTGACTCACTCACTCACTCACTCACTCACTCATCACTAATTCTCCAACTTCCCGTGTGGGTGGAAGGCTGAAATTTGGCAGGCTCATTCCTTACAGCTTACTTACAAAAGTTGGGCAGGTTTCATTTCGAAATTCTACGCATAATGGTCATAACTGGAACCTATTTTTCTCCATATAATGTAATGGAGTTGAGCTCGATGGCCATGGGGGGGCGGAGTTTCGTGTGACATCATCACGCTTCCCGTAATCCGTGAACTGACTGTCAACGCATTACGTAGAAAACCAGGAAGAGCTCCAAAAAGCGCTGAAGAAAACATGCATTATATAATTGAGAAGGCAGCGAAACAATAAGAAGCGAGCGAGTGACACATACTGTACAAGCATATTCATGCCTGCAGCTACTTCAGAAACAAAGCACGGTGTAAACCTAAAATTTAAATTAAGTTCATAGACAGGCTGCTGCTGGTGTTTGTCACAGGGGTCTCCTAGAGCCAATCCCAGCCAACACTGCGCGCAAGGCAGGAACCAATCCTGGGCAGGGCACATGCATCATTTTCAAAACATTAACCGAACAGTGTTTTTTTAATTTATTTTTCTGAATACGTTTTTGTTAACTTTGTTCAGTTCAGAGTCGTTTCAATCAATATATTTTGACTTTGACTTTATATAATCAGGAATGACTTTATATATACCGACGCTGACTTTATATATTCAAGTTTTGACTTTATATATTCTGACGCCTTGACTTTATATATTCAGAAAATCAATGTATTTGCCTGTTTGGCACCCCATAGTATATGTTTGTGTGTATATGTGTACACATGTATGTGTGTATGTATGTATATATAGATATATAGATATAGATATAGATAGATATAGATAGATAGATATATAGAGATAGATATAGATATATATATAGATAGATATATATAGATATATATATAGATAGATATATATAGATATATGTATATAGATATATATAGATATATATATAAATATAAATATAGAGAGATGACAGCAACACTCATATCAATGACAAAACAATTACATTAACAATCATGTTACGTTATTTTTAAAATTTTTCCTTTTCTTTTTCATAACTTCTTTAACACACTACTTCTCCGCTGCAAAGCGCGGGTATTCTGCTAGTCTTTCATATATCCTCCCTATGGCATTTGCCACTTAATTGACATACATGGCAGCCAGTCTGAGATCTCTTCTAACACACTGTTCATCCCGCACACATGATCAAATGCGCAAACTACTGCAAAACTCTGGCTGTCTCAGTGATCTAGTTAGCCTTCCAATTTATATCGACTAAAGAAGGGATTTTTAAAAAAAATTTGTTGGTTATGGGCTGGATGTAGAATTGGAAAAGGATTTTTTTCTCTCACAATGTCACAATCGAAGTGTGCTTTTCTGATCTGTCAATCTATCATTGCTATTCCATAAAAGGAAAATGTGGAAAGGCACTTTTGAACTGTTGATAAAAACTACGAAACTGACTTCCTTCCTAAAAGCGATCTGAGAAAGAGAAAGGAGAGGGAACTAAAATCGCAGTTAATCGGATAGCCATCATTTTTCACTCAGCTGAATTCAAAAGCAAAGGCAGACACACTGAGGCATCGTTCTCACTCGATCATTAAGCATAAGAAGTCCTTCCAAGATGGAGAGATGATAAAAGATGCCTTCGTTGATGCAGATGGCTAGGGAGAAATTCCTCCTGAGATTTCAAGACCCCTGGCCGGAGAAAATGGTGTTTCTCCTTGTCATTAAACATGCAGAATACAAGCAACTTAATAATGATCAATGGCCGCTAGACATTTTTTTTCCGATCTGACCAGCATGTTAAATGAGCTTAATTTACAGCTGCAAGGAAAAGAGAAAATCATGGTCAGTATGAGTAGCTCAGTTAATGCTTTCAAACAAAAAATGCAACATCTGTCCTCAAAGCTGCAGTGCCTTGATTTGGGGAACATCCAAAACCTCGTGTCAGAGCTGGAGACGCAATGGAAGGCATGTGCACAACTTGACAGCATACGCTACACAGAGCAGATTGAAAATTGTCTGTCAGACTTTATCTAATGGAACAAAAGTAACAATTCGAGTGTTGTCCAATGTAGCGGAGTAAGAGTAGAGTTTCTTCTTCACAAATGTACTCAAGTAAAAGTAAAAAGTATGGTACAGTAAAACTACTCTTAGAAGTACAATTTTTTAAGAAGTTACTCAAGTAAATGTAATGGAGTAAATGTAACTTGTTACTACCCACTTATGATACTCAGTATGTGTGGGTTTGACCTGGTCGTTTTTAAAAGTAGCTCGCAAGCTGAAAAAATGTGGGCACCCCTATTGTAGACTTACTCCCCTTTCCACTATAATGTCTCTCCATTTGAGAGATGTCTTGGTGGATCCGTTCCCCATGTTCATCAGAGACCCCTCCCATGTTCTGAAAAGTTCAAATCGAAATAAGTGTGTAGGAAATTGAGTTTTGAAGACGTGTTACACCTAAGGAAAAGGGAAGCTCCTAAACTAGCTCCTTGTGGTTTTCTTTCCATGTATTCCCAAGAAAATTGTAATGCATGCTTTCAAATGCCTCCCAAACTCTCTTTGTTTAATTTTGTACAGCTTGGAGTTGAAAATTGTGTCCTTGAAAAGGTCCAGTGAAGATTCCTTCTTTTATTTTTGCTTTGGTGATGCGAGGAAATGTCTGCCTGACATATTTGAATCCTTCCCCATGTTTTTACCTTTTTCTTAACTGTTACCTGGTTGAGACAATGGATGGATCACCTTGACTTTGCATGTTTCGGTAAAAACCATTTAAACAAAACTTTCTCCATTGTGACAATAAGGCATCTTTCTAACATTCTAAATATAAATCCCTGGTTATTTTAATAAGAACAGAGCAAAAATTTATAAGGTAAATAATTAATGTTGGGTTGTTTCCACCTCAACTAATGCTAAAAAATCATAAAATATTTTCAAAATGAAATTTTTCACTAAATCAAATATCTCAAAGAAATGATTTGTGATAGAGAAATTCCAGTTTTGGAAATAAATTCAGCACACCTAAATCTGTAAAGTACACTGATTTTGTTGTTTGTTTGTTTGTTTGGACATTGGAGGATTTTGTTGTAGACCAAGCATTATATCTTCATGAGTAATATGGTTATTGTGCAGCCCATTTACTATGTTGAAATATAAAGCAGAACTTATAAAGTTAAATATGTAATGAGCATTTTTCATTGTCTAAAACTCCATTTTGGAGAGGCGTACTTCTGTAAAAGTCATACATGCATGCTTTTTGTTCACACAAATAAGTCCCCTTAATCATTACAATTTTTTATGGTTTTACTGGTTTCAAAATCAAATAACCAATACAATATGAAATGTGCATATAAGAAAATAAACGTTAAAGATTTTATCACTGTTGTCCCGTCCAGTTTTGGTTCCTGCCTTGCAGTGCAAATTGCTGAAATAAGCATTGCCAATCAGCACAGTGAATTGGGTTTAGACAGCTATGTTAATGGATTTATAGATGCTGACTTTATCACTATATTAGGAACAATCTGGAAGATTTGAATGTTCCTGAATACAAATATAGGCTATGTATGTATATTGCCTATATGTGAAAGTTATTTATTTATGAAGGGGGTTTTAAGCATTAGTATGTTTTTTACTCTTCAAAATACTTTGTCAAGGTTTCCAGTTCCAGTACTTGGAGAAGGTTTCCTCCATTTTTAGTTGCATACTGAATTGTTTTTTTAATCTTTGGGAAATTATTTTTCCACTGCCTCTCCAGGAAATGTGTAAAATTTGAAAATTTAACCACATAACCCCCCCCCCTCTGTGTTGGGTATGCAGTAAGTCTGGTTAATGTGAAAAACCGTATTAGTGAAAACTATTTATTATCCTAATACTAAATGACTTGACTAAAAGCAGTTATGGTTCGAAATAATGTTACAATAGCTGTTTTGTTATTCATAAAATAATAGTAAAAAGCTAAACCCTCTTTAAACTCTTGAATCATACAGGATATTTTCTTTCTTAACACAATTTTGTAAAAAAAAAAAAAATGTTACATGAAATACCAGTACTAATGGTGATGTATTCAAAAATTACATTTGGGCAAAATAGAAAATTAAAGGAAAAATAAAATTCTTTGTTAAATGAGGATGTACCTGTATAAGTTGATCCTGCAGGTCATTTGTGTGGTAAATAAGCACAGGATAAGTATAAAGTCCTTGTGCAAATTGTATTTTTATATAGAAAATGTTTAATGCGACCAAGGGGAAATGTAACTTTTATCATATGACTAGTTGTACTTCGTGCTTTGGCCCTCATAGTAATTAAACAGAATACACTTTAAAAATCAATAGACGTTGGCATTATATCTGATCGTGTTCAGCTGTGACGGGAAAGCGTTCCCAGCGTAGGGAGAAAAGCACTTGGCCGTGATATCTCTGGCAATTGGCACCTACCCTCTAAAACACATGGAGCCCTGATCTCTCTCTCAAAAATGTCAAATGCTATTCCTTAACAATCTGTAGACGATAATGTCTGTTGAACAAACGGGTATCTCTAGTTAAGTGGAGGCTGGTGAGAGAATGAGGAAGGGCCCGTCCCCCTGCTCTCGGCCCACAGCCACTCTGTTGGATTTGCATAAATACATCATTACCGCAAGCGAACTATGGTACTTAGCACGATGTGATAAGTCGCAAAATCAACTGAAATGTTCAAGCAAATAGAAAAAAACCTGATCTAAATCCGTTACATAGTCTCTTGTGAAAAGCAGACAAACATACAGACAGACAGACATTGGATTTTATATATATATATATATATATATATATATATATATATATATATGAGAAGTTTTGAATGTTTTTGTAGATACACAATTTACATGCAAAAGAGTTCTGTTATATTATTATTCTATTTTTATTTATTTCAAATTAAATAAGTGGTTAATCTGTATCAGTACTATATTGTGTGTGAGTGTCTGTATATGGGGGTGGGGAGGACAGACAAATTTTCTTGTCTGGGGGACCAAATAGGTTAGAAACAGCCCTGACAAAGAGGAGTGATTTAAGAACGTTTATGTTAGGATAAATGTCCAGTGGGGGCTGGGCAGTCTTTTTGGCCTTGGATCCCCTGCAGATTTTCTTTTTCTTTTTTCTCCAGCCTAACTGGAGTTTTTTTTTCTGTCCTCCTGTGAAAAGTGGACAGACATAGAGACAGAAGTCGCTTGGACCGCAAAAGTTTTAAAACGTGTCTTAGCGAGCACCTATAGGCCAAGGGTAACCTACATTCCAAATTTCAAGTCCCAAGTCCTCATGGTTCAGGAGATTTTGTGATGAGTGAGTCAGTGGTATTTGGAGATATATATATATATATATATATATATATATATACACACACACACACACACACACACACACACACACACAGTGGAACCTCGGTTTACGACCATAATTCGTTCCAAAACTCTGGTCGTAAACCGAAGCAATTTCCCCCATAGGATTGTATGTAAATACAATTAATCCGTTCCAGACCGTAGGAACTGTATTTAAATAGATTTTTTTTTTAAGATTTTTAAGCACAAATATAGTTAATTATACGATAGAATGCACATCTAATAGTAAACTAAATGTAAAAACATTGAATAACACCGAGAAAACCTTGAACAACAGAGAAAACTAACATTGCAAGAGTTCGTGCTATAGTCTTATGACCCGATCGCTGTAAACACTTTTTTTTAATGAGTTTTAAGCACTGGGGGAAAAAAGGAACATTTAGAACAAATCCAAAATTTATTTAAAAACCAACCACAAGCAACCAAAAAAGTAACTTTGCAGGAGTTCATGCTAATAGCCTTACAGCCTGATCGCTGTACAGTAAACACTTTTTTAAAATGAGTTTTAAGCACAGGGAAAAAAATGAACATTTGAAAAAAGAGAAAAGTAACATTGCAACAATTCATGCTACGAACTGAAAAATTAACTTTTGAAAAATCCTTAATACAAAAACCATAAACCACCAAGAAAACTAACCTTACATGAGTCAAGTTCTGGCATGAAGTGAGGAGGAACTAGGTGGAAAGGAGGTTACAGTTTTGAGGGAGAGTCTGGCTCCGCGATGGAGGGATGTTTTCCTTCAGGTGTTTTCTCTCTTGTGATTTCTTGGGTTTCTGGTGTTTTTAGCTGTTTAGCTGGTGGGAGCGAAAGCTTCATGCAGCCATTCCAAAAACAAAGTCCTTGTGACCCAACCCTTCTTGTTTGCCCTCCACATTACTGGCAGTCTGGCTTTGTTTACATTGTGCTGCTTGAAAGCATGAGGGTTCTCAAATTAGTAAATGAGTAAACTAGTAAACAGTTTTTCCAACTCTTCCAGCACTTGAAGCCTCTGCCTGGTTAACGCTGTAACTCCTTTTGCAACATCAGCTGCTTTAATAGATTCTTTCTGCTTTAGAATAGTCGAAATCATAGATTTTGACTTCTTGTACTCGGCAGCAAGATCCATAACACGAATGCCACACTTAAATTTTTCAATAATTTCTTTCTTTACTTCGATTTCAATTTTCTTCAAAACTTTGTTCTCCCCACTCTTCACTTGCTTAGAAGCCATGGTTAACTGCTAAAGCACACGAAATACTGTAAAGCACAGAGATCACAGGTAAAGCGCACACGTCTGACGGTGAACAATGAACAGGGAGCGGCTGAACACATGCTTAAATACAGTAATTGGCGCGTATGAACCAGCAGGCAAGGCAGGCACGCACGATAACAATGCAACACATGCAGAAATCATTGGTGCGCACAAGCCGAAAGGGAAACTGGCTTGTTCGTATACCGAGTGTGTGGTCGTGAACCGAGGCAAAAGTTTGGCGAACTTTTTGGTCGTGTACCGAGACGTTCATGAACCAAGGTTCCACTGTATGTATGTATATGTGTGTATGTGTGTGTGTCTATAAAGAATATTTATTTTTTAATATACCTTAATCTTATATACACACAAGACGACCATGATGCTGAAGTTCCCCAAATATGGTCGGCAGTTGTGTTTGAGTCACTGATCACTTTTATTATACTAGCACAAAGATTGTTTACAGAGCAAGGTTTTATTGAGTAAAATTCAGTTTTCATGTTGCCTCACAGGAAAAAAATAAATGAAAACAAATTTAATGGCTAATGAACCTTAGTTGTGTTAACCAGAGCAAGCAATTGACCTTTTATTCAAGAAGAATTAGTTATTCAGCCAGAAGTAAACTTTATTATCTGCAAAGTAAAAAATAAATTGGAATAAATGAACCATTAAACATTCTATCAAAATCTTAAATTTATTTCTTCTTTGTTACATTTTATAGATTGTTTATTTCTTATGTAAGCATGAAGTTGTTAAAAATTCAAATCACACAAGGACTTTTAGAGACACCTCATATATTCCCAGGTCTTTAAAAGTCTCTTAAGACATCCTCAACCTAAGCCACATCATTTTTGGTTTTGACACGAGTCAAAAGGATTTGGTAGCCCTTGGGGGCACTTTTGGGAGTTATTTGGTATTACACATTAGAATTTAAGGCACAGCAGCAGTTAGGAAGAAAAACAATGGATGATAGAGAGCAGCAAGTGAAACGTTCAGGGTGCTTTGTGAAGAGGTGTCTTGAAAATGACATGTATGGCAGAAATGAATACATCTGTTTAAAAGTCTGAAAACTGACAAATGTAGCTGTTTTGCTCTTTTCAATCAAAAGACTTCATATATGATGGTGGTTTGTCAACAAAACTGGTTTATCAGTTACCAATAAAATATGTCAATATTAATTCAGGAAAGTATTTTAAGAAACAAAAATGAGTAACCTTATAAAAATTACACAAGTATAGTCCGAAAGTTGTTTTCTTAGCCTACTTAATGGTAATTAATCAAGAGATTAGTTTGTTGATCTATAGCACTCTAACAGATGTAACAAGTTCACCTTCAATTATGAGTAGTACTTAACCTATTAAATATTTTTCACGTGGCAGTGACCCCAAATATTCTTCCAAGAGCACAGTTGCTTTCTTAAAGAAGAACAAAATGAAAGTGCTGGAGTGGCTAAGTATACCACACGACTTCAACCCTCTTGGGGAATATTTAAGATACAAGTTGAGTAGCCGTCCCCCATCAAACATCAAGGTAGAATTCAAAGAGGTAACGCTTCTGGAGTGGAACAGGATATGTGAAACAGTATGTTATTAACCACAATGGCAAGAAGAATCAAAGTAATTGTGGACATGCTAAGTACTAGAATATTGCATAATTATGTGGCATTTTCCCAAAGGTAGACTCGTCTTTTCCCCTTTGATTTAGGAAATTTTGCCTAATTTACTTATTTTATAGATATTGATGACATGTCATATGATATGTAGGTTTAATACATTTAAATTGCATTAACTTTGTGAATTGTGAATGGTCCTAATTTGTGCAAAAATATATTTCTATGTTCTGAGGGTATGTACTCATTTATCCAGTATACTGGACCTCAAAATTAGAAAGTAGAGAACAGTTCAGACATTCATGGAAAACTGTCATTACTTGCATATTGGTACTAAGAGATAGGACATGCTGGGATTGTTTAATTTATCTGGAGAGTGGAGGAGGACTTAGTAAGTGGGCCGTGATGTAACTAGCTGTTGTAAGGCTTTAATGCTATCCACATAATGGAAAACAGTGTACAGAGTAAGGAGAGAATTGTTTGTCTGTCTTTATACAGGGCATCACTACCAGTCAACAGGCATTGAACTGCATTAAAAATTAAATTGGTGAAAATATTCTAAATAGGCCTTCATCTGAACTTGGAAATTTTCGCACAGTTCTAGTTAGACTTCTGGACTCTGCACTTCTGCTACTTAAGAAATCCACAAATGTGACCTGCTAAAGATTATTAGTAAGACTTTATGCAGCAGATTGCCTGATATCAGAAAACCAAACAAAATTAAGTTATAGAGGACAGCACAGGGCTTACTTGTATGTGAAGCATGGTAGGGATGTGTACGTTGTGTCTGTCACTAAAGAATCTCAAGTTACTTCTACTGAAATAAATAAATTCACCCTGATCTTAGTTGAATGAAACCCAAAGTCTATAGCATATCTGTGTTAAATCTGATTTAATTGCAGATTTGAATTTAATATTCATAGATGTCAACTTGTGAAATGGTTAGTTGTCATTTGTAAAATGAGAATATTTTAATTTTACACACTACCATATGGCAGCTTGCATATTTTCTTCTGAGTTTAGTTAAGTTTCATGTTGTTACATCTTTGTTGTGAGGTTTCTCAGTAATTTGCTGCCTTCCACATCTGTTTGAATGGTGACATCGCACCAAGAATGCATTTTTCTTTAAGGTGAATCGTGCAAGGAGAGGTTTTGGTTCACTGCAAAAGTATTTTACAATTGGGGTTGGTTAGCAAATGCATGAACAGTTTCATTACAGGACTGATACAAACCATATGTTTATAGTAGGCAATGGAAAACCCGAATTTAGTAAGTTCATGTGTAACACTAGCAGAATGGAGTAAATTACTGGTCTGTAATTTTCTGATCGAGATTTAGTCAGTGATAAAGGACAAGAAAATGCTGTATTTTCAAAAAATGTAGCACTTGGTTAATTTGCCCCTGACTGAAGCTTATAGAATAAACATGTCATTGTTTTCTTTTAAATGCCGGCTTGTTTTTCAGTGAAGAGTCACATTCACAGTTCATTTTAAGCATACTGAGCTACTGTTTTATTTACTGTATAAAATACCATGCTCAGGATCCCTGCTCTTTATTTTCTTTTGTATTTGCCTTATTCTAAATGTAAACCTAGGCTTGTTTATGCCATCCTTACCCTTTTTCAGGTGTTTTTTTTTTGTGTTTGTGTCTGTGTTTTCTGTTTTACACTTAACTTGTCCATTTGGTAAGAATGCATCTTTTCTTAAAACTCTCTGAAGGTCTTCAGTTTGAATTTTGATTTAATATTTTTTGTTATATGCTTACCTGTTTCAGACTTGGAGAATATCGCCTTTGCCTTGCATTTCACACAAAAATGAAGCTAGGTGCATGCCATCAGTTTAGCCTGAATTGTGTATTTAATTGTTTGAGATATGTAAGAGAGAGAGATGTATTTCTTCTAAAGGCTAATCACCTGAGACTGCCTGTCACCAAAATATATCAGAAATGTATAAATATAAAAATGCTTCTGTTATGTACCCCTTGTTAAAACTCTATTAAAACTGACATATACAATATTAACTCTGAGGTAATTGCAATTTTGTCCTGTTATTTGGCGGTGTTCATGTTACTGTAAGTTAACTAACAGTTGATTACACTGGTTCAAAGGGGCATATCAATACTGAATGCTCTTCATACCTTGTCGTGTAGAGCATTGCTCTTAATAGTCTAACAGGATTCCAATCTTATTACTGAAAAACAGACTTGAGCAGTTTGTGTGACTTAATAATATGATTAGTTTAGGAAGTTAAAACATTGTTATTGTGTAAACTACTGTGACGGGAATAACCATAAGTGTATTGTATATGCTATATAAAATTAGGGTTTCTTGATTCCTTCATTAATTGCTGTCTAAGACTTTGTCTTAGGTTTGAGCTTCTGATTGTAAACTACAATAATTTTTGTACACTGACTGATTATTTATATATATATATATATATATATAAATTGAAAATCACATTTTGGATTTTGCAGATTATAAAGGGTAATCCAATAGGGAAGGATAATTTAAATTTAATACAGTCGACATGAGCATTTCTGAATGTATTTATCCATTAATCATTTTCTTAAACCACTTTTTAAATTTCTATTCATGGTTGCTGGGATTGGTGCCTGTTCCCAGTAGCAGGTCAGAAACCAGCCTTGAACAAAGATCTAGTCCCCTGCATGTCCTGCTGAAGTTTTAACTGAAAATAATTCTTAAATTATTTCTTCATTTTCTTTGTTTTTGTAAAATCAAAATATATATACAGTGGTGTGAAAAACTATTTGCCCCCTTCCTGATTTCTTATTCTTTTGCATGTTTGTCACACAAAATGTTTCTGATCATCAAACACATTTAACCATTAGTCAAATATAACACAAGTAAACACAAAATGCAGTTTTAAATGATGGTTTTTATTATTTAGGGAGAAAAAAAATCCAAACCTACATGGCCCTATGTGAAAAAGTAATTGCCCCCTGAACCTAATAACTGGTTGGGCCACCCTTAGCAGCAATAACTGCAATCAAGCGTTTGCGATAACTTGCAATGAGTCTTTTACAGTGCTCTGGAGGAATTTTGGCCCACTCATCTTTGCAGAATTGTTGTAATTCAGCTTTATTTGAGGGTTTTCCAGCATGAACCGCCTTTTTAAGGTCATGCCATAGCATCTCAATTGGATTCAGGTCAGGACTTTGACTAGGCCACTCCAAAGTCTTTATTTTGTTTTTCTTCAGCCATTCAGAGGTGGATTTGCTGGTGTGTTTTGGGTCATTGTCCTGTTGCAGCACCCAAGATCGCTTCAGCTTGAGTTGACGAACAGATGGCAGGACATTCTCCTTCAGGATTTTTTGGTAGACAGTAGAATTCATGGTTCCATCTATCACAGCAAGCCTTCCAGGTCCTGAAGCAGCAAAACAACCCCAGACCATCACACTACCACCACCATATTTTACTGTTGGTATGATGTTCTTTTTCTGAAATGCTGTGTTCCTTTTACGCCAGATGTAGCGGGACATTTGCCTTCCAAAAAGTTCAACTTTTGTCCCATCAGTCCACAAGGTATTTTCCCAAAAGTCTTGGCAATCATTGAGATGTTTCTTAGCAAAATTGAGATGAGCCCTCATGTTCTTTTTGCTTAACAGTGGTTTGCTTCTTGGAAATCTGCCATGCAGGCCGTTTTTGCCCAGTCTCTTTCTTATGGTGGAGTCGTGAACACTGACCTTAATTGAGGCAAGTGAGGCCTGCAGTTCTTTAGACTTTGTCCTGGGGTCTTTTGTGACCTCTCGGATGAGTCGTCTCTGCGCTCTTGGGGTAATTTTGGTCGGCCGGCCACTCCTGGGAAGTTTCACCACTGTTCCATGTTTTTGCAATTTGTGGATAATGGCTCTCACTGTGGTTCGCTGGAGTCCCAAAGCTTTAGAAATGGCTTTATAACCTTTACCAGACTGATAGATCTCAATTACTTCTGTTCTCATTTGTTCCTGAATTTCTTTGGATCTTGGCATGATGTCTAGCTTTTGAGGTGCTTTTGGTCTACTTCTCTGTGTCAGGCAGCTCCTATTTAAGTGATTTCTTGATTGAATCAGGTGTGGCAGTAATCAGGCCTGGGGGTGGCTACAGAAATTGAACTCAGGTGTGATACACCACAGTTAGCTTATTTTAAAATAAGGGGGCAATTACTTTTTCACACGGGGCCATGTAGGTTTTTTCTCCCTAAATAATAAAAACCATCATTTAAAAACTGCATTTTGTGTTTACTTGTGTTATATTTGACTAATGGTTAAATGTGTTTGATGATCAGAAACATTTTGTGTGACAAACATGCAAAAGAATAAGAAATCAGGAAGGGGGCAAATAGTTTTTCACACCACTGTATATTGCATGGTTCATTGAGATGGTCCTAAAAAAAAAATCGTTAACAGATTCGGGCTCTGCACCAGGCTAGTCTTATTCATTATCATATTTATGACCAACACACAAATCTTTAATGAAAATAAACAAGATTTAGTGGTCACTCCGTTTGTAAGTTTTAATGTCATCTGAACTGAACAGCAGGGGGTTGTTGTACACTTGTAGATCTACAACATAAGCACGGTCTTTAATGAGGTTAATTAATCTTTCACGTACATCATCCACTACTGTCATGATCGCCAAAAGTTCACAAAATGTGTTAAAGATTGGATCTTCTGTCCACTGTTCTGGTGGTTTCTTAAGAATAGACTGAGACCTTTCTCTACCCTTTTCCATAAGGAAATCAAAAAAGGGTATTGCTCTTTCTATTACCAGATCCACCAACTTCATCTCTTCAGATTCATTTGTCAGCTTAAGTCTTTGAGAAATGTTTGGTAAAGGTGGCCGCTGCAGGCTTTGCACCATTTTTGCATTTGTTTCATAGGTAAATAAGCTCTCCCTCGTGGACAAATGATTCTACAAACATCAACACTTTGCATTTGTTGGTGGGCCTCCCAAGGGATATACACTTGCCTATTTATCATTATTATGTGAAGTTCTCATTTATCTCTTCTGAAGTAATTGTTTCACATTTAAATCTTCCTCCTCAGAAATGAATCTTTCGAGTCCAGCATAACATTGTATTTTTTTGCACGAACTAAAGTAATACATGTATTTATACATTGCAGGAGAAGTAGCAAAATTGCAAGGATGCCAGAGTTAAATTAACACAAACCTTCTGAAAAAATATCCATAGGTGAATTAGGCCAAGTGCACTTTATTCTTTAAGACTTTTGATTTTGCTGCTAGTGTCAATGATAAATCTTGAACTTTTTATGTTTTAGATTTTTTTTCATGTGCTGGTGGGAGAGTAAAAATGCACCATAAATGCAACATTTCATATTTGAACACTTAAGAAAAATAATGTAGGGCTCTGTACATAGATATGGCCAGCATCTGAGTCTGGCTATAAATTATTGCCTGAGCCCAGCTGTGCTTTCTTTACCTTTGATTTTCTGTTTAAGCCTTTCTAGAAAGAACACTGTGGGTCACCGTTCCTTTTCAGATTAGTTGGAATTATGGACAGACTCTACGAGGTTAAAAATGTACTGAAACCTGACATTAACTCTTTCCTGACTTCTACATATTTCGCTCCACCATTATGTTTTTCTATTAGTGCAGTTTCAAAAGTGGGAAAATACAAAATACCTTAACGCACAGCTTTGCTTTTATATTCTCACTATGTATTTCTTACTGAGCTGAGTTGCCTGTACTGTAGAAATGTGTTATATCAGTCTGGCTTAATTATTCGCATTCCAGAAATTTTGACTGGTCGAAATTACCTGTTCTCTGGAAACTTCAGAGGTTTGTTGTACTTAATAGTGTGTGGTATTAAAACATGCCAACTAATAGTACATTGGGCATAAGCTAGGAGGCAATCTGGAACAGTCCATCAGAGGTCACACTCTTGCATGCACGCTTTTTCCAAAAAAATGCCAGAATAAAGTAGCCTGTTAAAACACATCCTCTTGTATTTTATTATTGCACAGATATTTTTGTTAGGAGTACAAACATTACAATAAAGCTGAATACCTATGCACATATTTTCTTTTTCCGCAAACCTCCATTTGGTTAAATTGCTTTACAAACAAATATTGGTCTGGTTTCTTGTATTTATAGTTGTAGTCTAACTGCTTTCTGGTATCTCTGATAGTTGGTGTGGATGACTACAGCTCAGAGTCTGATGTCATTATTATACCTTCAGCACTGGACTTTGTGTCACAAGATGAGATGTTGACGCCTTTGGGAAGACTGGATAAATACGCTGCAAGTGAAAATATTTTTAACAGGTATGAAAACAAATGGGGGGTATGGGTGCAACATAATATTAATCTGCTTTTACTTATAAATAAATCTGAAAGACAGTAGGAGTTTGGTTGGGTTTTGAAACAATTTACAAATAAGTTTGCACTTCTGTGTGTACTGTATATGTGAGAATGTGTTTATAAACCCTTGAAATTCTCTTATCTTACTTGATTTATTTGATGTAATATAATGGGTGGATGATATTTGTATTGCCATCCATTTAAATTTTGTAAATGAAGTGAATTAAGGTAGTTTCATAAATAGATTACTTTTCTATAGTGTATAGGTTTTTTTCTGTTTGTGAGACAGGAAACCAGCTGAGGACTTTCTTTGAAAAACCTTGTATTTGCATACACTGTGTGGTGTCCTGCTCAGTGTGCTACAAAGAGTCTGGGGTCCAAGGGCTTTGATGTTTAGTATCGTCTGAGAAGTGTAGATGTGGGACTCTTTAAGTTTGAGTGTTGTTTCCTCCTTTACAAACACACTGAAAGGACACATCTGAAGCTTGCTGAATTCCTATTGAACCCATGAGACTGTGATCTCTTGTGTACACTTAAGAGTTTTGTAGCTCAGTGTGACGTAGCCTCAGGTTTAGGATGAATAGCTAAGCAGTGTTATAACATTTTGCAGTAGAGTTGTTCTTTCTGCTGATTGGGAGTGTGTGTGTGTGTGTGTGTGTGCCTCTGTTTTTGAGCGTTTTAGCCACAACCCAACAGCAGACCCAGAGCACAGTGAAGGGAATATTCAGTGCATCACTGATCTGGGGGTACCTGGGATTTTACCAGAAGGAGCAGAAAACTGGAACTGAGGTTAGAGTGGCCGGGTTCATCTAGCTTTAGGTTTTGCTGATGTGACCTTCATAAGGAGCATAGTTGATTTATATTAATATATATAATTATATATATCTATTGTGTAAAAAAATTTTGGGTTGAGACGTGATCATCTCGGGGAGACACTTTGAAGTCCCGAGAGACTACTTTCACGTCACACCCTACTTGCAATTTGTCGGAGATGCTTTTAACATCCTGGGAGACAAAGAAGTGAGACTAAAGTACAGCTGCTGTACAGACTTTTAAATGATCGTTGTGCAGCTCGACACGCAGAACACACAGCTCGGTAGCAGCAGCTGCTGTGCAGGCTTTTAAATATGAGGTTAAAGATTTCATTGTGAATGGGCATAAATGTGATTTTTCTGAAAATGATGCTCTAATCGTGCTCTGATTGGTTTGTGCTTATTTTGTGGCCCTTCCTTTATTGGATCCAGCTTATTTTACCAAAAAAATATCCAGTATCCAGTGTAGACAAAGGTCACTGTGAATTACGTTTCTGTTTAAAAACTTTTTAAATGAAAAAGTGGTAGTGTGGATATTGCCTTAATCGCACTGTTTTGAATAATAAAAATCAAATAATTGTTTCCTCTGAGCAAAGGAATTCTTAGAAAACATTTTGTTATCACTGGTTTATTATGTTTTCTGCAAGTATGACTTGTTGGCTTGTTATGCTGTTATTTTTCTGTCTGATATACCCTACTGGTCAAAAGTTTTAGATCCCCTCAGTTTTTCTTTCAAATTTAATGAGGTGAAATACAATGAATGACCTAAAATGGTGAAAAGGTAAGTAGTAAACTGGCAGAGGTTTAATTTGAAAGTTTAGGTTAGCAAAAACTGAAAAAGAAGGAAATTTCAGAATATTACAAATGGTCCTTCTTCAGGGAACAACTAATTGGTTAGACTTAAGCCTTGCAAGTTGAAGCAAACAATTTGCACAAGTGTCCCACCTTCTGTTGATTAAAAGCCTTCTGTCTGTCTTAAAGCAGAATTGGAAGAGACTGTGTTACTGCACTCTCTGAAGTACTACTTGGATAGTCGTGATAATGGAAAGAAAACCGCAGTTAACAAATGAAATGGGACTGAGCATTATTACAGTTATAAGTGTAGGCCTTTAATTTAGAGAAATTGGGAAAACAAAATTAAGTGCCAGTGAGTACGGTGTTCCACATAATCCAAAGGAAACTTGTAAGAAACTTTAATAGGAAGATATCTGGCACACCCAAAGTTGCAACCCAATCAAAAGGCAAGTTTCTGAGCGTCACCAGCTTGTGTGATAGGTGCCTCACAGTACAACAGCTTCAAGCACAGCTTAACAGTGTTCAGATAAAGCAAGTCTCAGTTTCTACTGTAAGGAAGAGACTTTGTGCTGTAGGTTTGACAGAGTGAGTGACAGTAAAAAAGCCATTCCTTTAAGGACAAAATAGGATCTTGAAATACCATCTGTGTATTACAGTAATCCCCCACTCTATCACGGTTCAGCTATCGTGCCCCCGCTACATCACGGATTTATTAATACTATTATTATCATTAGGGGGCTCTGCCCCCTGCTCGCTTCGCTCGCCCACCCCCTCATTTGGTTTACCGGATAAACAATTTAAAGCAATTGTTATTTTCATGGGAATTGTTACATATGCATTATTTTCATTTTTACTTTAAAACTTTTGTAAAAACAATATTTGTCCTTTATTTCCTGCCCCGGGCATGGTTAAATCTCTTTCTCACGGCACTTATAATGCTCCCCGCGTTGTGAAGCGGGGGTCTGAACGCATGCTAAGCAGAAGTGGACAGATCAGCTACTAGCTTTGTGCTGCTTCTGCCAAGATTGGTGTTCTGTTTGCTCTGTGCGTTCCGAAGGAGGAAGAGGGTGTGTGTGTGTGTGACGGCTGGGATCGTTTCGCTCAAAACCCCACTTCCCCTCTGAGGCGCGCTATGCTCCTGCCACTTCATATTATGATATTATGAAGGGGGGGGGAGCTGAATGCTCGCTAAGGAGAAGTGGACTTTGTGCTGGCTCTGTGCTGCGTTTGCCAAGATGCTTTTTCAGCTTGTTGCTCTGTGTGTCAATCATTTAAAAGCTTGTACAGCAGCTCTTATCCTGTCTCACTGCCTTGGCTTGTGTGAAGTTAAAATGTTTTATAATAGAGAGATGTTACTCATATCCTTAGCCCGACATCCACATATATGTGTTTACAAAGTGTGTTTTAATAAGTTGACATGTGTTTTAAAGCGTGTGGGATGGGTGTTTTAAGGCTTAAACTATATATATAAAAAAAAAAAAAAAAGTGGTCTTTCTATATCCAGGATTTTCACCTATCGCGGGTGGGTCTGGAACATAACTTCCGCAATAGGCGGGGGATTACTGTACTACAGACTGGAAGAAAGTCTTGTGGACAGATGAATGAAAATTTTAAATCTCTCTGGGTATGCCTTCAAGTTGGTGAAAGGGTGGTTCCTTAGTGTGTGACACCAATTGTCAAACCTGGAGGAAGACGTTTAATAGTCTGGAGTTCTTTTGGTAGGGCCAAAGTTGGTGAATTGCAGTGTGGCATTCTGAATCAAAAGGGTTACCATGGTTTTCCGATTATATCAGCAAAAGGTGGATACTTTCATTAATCAAAAATTCGAATAATACTGTATTTTATACATTTTATGATTCCTTGACTTTTTTTTTTTTTTTTTGCTTTCATGAAGCATTAAGACAATAAACTGCATGCATTTCCATAAAAACTGAAAATTCGAAAGGTTTACATACATTGGGAGAGCAATGGGGCGGGGTTCTTGAGGCCACTGGAAAGGGGTGTGTGGCACTCCCGATATCTTTGCAAAAGAATTAAAATCCAAGTCTTTAGGGTCCTGGTGCTTCCTTTATTGCTATATGGTTGCGAGACATGAATGCTATCCAGTGACCTGAGATGAAGACTGGACTCCTTAGGTACTGTGTCGCTTTGGAGAATCCTTGGATAATGTTGGTTTGACTTTGTGTCGAAAGAGCAGTCGCTAAAGGAATCCTAAATGAGGCACATTACCTGCATTGTGAGTAAGAGTCAGTTATGGCACTATGGCCATGTGGCACGATTCCCCAAGGTTGATCTTTCTCGCGTGATCCTCATTGTTGAGGACCTGAGCAGCTGGGACAGGTTAAGGGAACACCCACTTAACACCTGGCTGCTGCAGATACATGGTCATTTCTGGGAGGTTGGACTGCATTGTGTTTCTGCCTGGGGGTTTACTAACCAGGATTCTGAACTATTTCGTTGTGAATTAAATGTTTTTGCTTCCTTATTCAGCTCGTCCTAGTGTGATTCTTTGTCTTTCCCTCTTTTTTTATGTTTTTACTTTTGTAAAGAGCATTGTGGTTTCTCGCAGTTACATCACTACTACCAGCATTCCTCACTGTAAAAAAAAAAAAAACAGGGCAATACTGTAAAAATAATATCTATACTCCATAATACAATCTGGGGTAACGTATTTCTCACTCCCAATACAACAGAATGTGCTCTTTGAAAGAATAATCCATTACAAACTCAGGAGAGCAATGGAGACTGTCACATATTTAAATGTTATTTTTGTGTTTTTTTTTTTTTCTCCCCAGCCGAACCCTGAATGTGTTTACTTTTTTGCCCAAATATTTTGTATTTTGGTGCATCCCAGCCTAACTTAATGAATGGGGTATGATAACTGCCCTTGACATACTGCTTTTTTAATTGGACTAATTACTATATTTTCCAGTTATCAGATGACTGGTAATACACCTGTAATTTCTGAAACAGTTATGCTGAAATATATCATTGATTGTATTCATTATTTGATATTGTTAAAGAAAAAAATGCTTTAATTGTTCTTTAGGATGGTTATGGTGAATGACTTGAATGACTGATGAAATTTGTAGAAGTGTGTCATTATACATAAATCCCATTTCCTTTTGTCTTTTGAAGGACAAATTCTCAAAGTGCTTGACAGGCTCAAAAGGCTAGACTAACTGTAAAAGCACAAGTGGAGAGCACCATTTTAAACCACCTACTATGTTTCTGATACAATGGTTTTTCAGAAAGCTGAATATTTGACAGTACTGTTCATAATGATTAATCCTTTTATTTATTTAGTGTTTATTCATTCTGATACATTGTTAATCCAACCCAGTATAAAAGCCCCTCTTAATTTTCCTTCAGCCTCTTAGTTTTCATAGGTCATAGCAAATGCATTTGAAGGACTTTTAAGTACTTTAATTTCTGGTGTCACACACATAAGGTTGTACTTATGCCATCAAGCTGAACAGTTGAGTTTTTATTTAACTGAGTTATGTAGCAGGCAAAACATTTGCAGTATAAATTTGCATTTCAGGTAAAACAATTGCTTTAAGTGAATTGTATGTATGTGTGTGTGTGTGTGTATATATATATATATGTATGTATATATGTATGTACACACACACATATATAAAAACTCCACTGCTTATGTGGAAGTAACTAATGACATGTTTTATACATGTATGCACATGAAATATGAAATTTGACAATATAAGCTAGTGTAACTTCTCCCATCTCCCTCAAATTCAGTGCTTTCCCCAGCATTCTACTAAATTAAACTTGTATGGTCAGATTGAAACTAGAAAGAGGGGTAATGCTTTGTCAACCAAGTGAAACTTTGTAAAAAAAAAAAAAAAAAAATGTAAAAAATAATCATAGGCTCATCCTGCAGAGCAAAATTCTGCTTTGCATATATTCAAAGGACACCGTTTTAGAATTCAAAGGCTGTGAAAACACTATCATTCTCGTGCTGTTAGTGACAGCAAGTATGACAACTTCAAGCACTTTTTTGTGGAGCTCAATTCTAGGGCTAAAAGCAGGAAATCTAATGTTAAAGATCTTATGTCTTTTGGTAAAGTAATGCTATGGCTATTTACTTATTTCTTGTTAACATTCTTGTAAGATGATTTCAAAACTGAATGTATTTGGAACTTTCTGCTGTGCATAATTTCTGGTTTTACTCTCAAGGCAGTTTGTCTTTTTTAACATATTATAAAATTCTATAATTTGTTTTATGCTGTGGCTGAATACATATTACTGAGGACTTTGTAGTATAAGCATTGCTAAATAGCATTAATTCTTTCTGTAAAACAGACAAATGGTAGCACGAAGTTTGTTGGACACCTTAAAAGCAGTAAGTGAAGATGAAAGGGACTGCATTGCTGTGCTGGAGAGAATTAGTAGACTTGCTGAAGATTCAGGTATGTGTCACTTTGTGATATGGCTGTTAATAGAAGAGGACTAATTAAGTTATATGAATTAATCATTTATTAAAGTTAGAGAATAGGTTCAAGCAACTGTTGTGTGAGGTTGTTGAAATACTATAATCCAAAATTACTTTCTGTAGTTAAAAACAGAAAAAAAAATTGTTTCATTGCTAATTTGTAAAGCAGTTAAAAGGTGACCTTGGTTGCTTTCAGCCAGAAATGTTTAATCAAATTTTGCACCTTAAACAGAGACTGAATTGGTCTTGGAAATTTGGGGTCATTTGCTATGAATTAGTTCCCGCATATTTTTATATTTAAAGAACATGTATTAATGTTTTCCTAGATTTGTCTAAGAAATGTGTTAAATAGGATGTCATGTCTGTATAGTTTTCAGGTTTGCCAAACCACAGGATCTGAGTTAGATTACTTGCATAGTCAAAGGTTTATCCCATTCTTTTTGGCAGATCCTCTCAAGCTCCTTTAGGCTGAAAGAGGAACATCTGTAACTTGCCATCTTCTGGCCTGTCCACACATGTCCTTTGGTCTTGAAGTCTGTGCTTTGGCTGGATTACTCAAGGGCAGTCGGAGACTTTTTCCAAAGCTGCTGTAGTGTTGTCTGGGGAGAATGATTCAGGTCATTGTCATGCAGAAAGGTGAACTGTTGCCCTGGTCTGAGGTTGCAAGGACTCTGGAGGAGGTTTTCTTCATTCCCCTCTCTTTATTTGTGTCTCTTCATCCTATCCTCAATTCTAAACAGTCTCACTATCCATGAGAAGCAAATGTCTTCTACTTGAGCTGCTTCTGTCTAGCCACTCTACCGTAAAAGCCTCACTGGAGGACTGCTGCTGAGATGGTCGTCTGTCCAACAGGTTGGCCCATATTAGCAGAGTTCTGAAGCTTGTTAAAATGGTTATTTGGTTCTAGACTCCCTCCCTGAATGGGGCCCTTTTTGCCCAGTTGCTTAGTTTGGATGAATAGCCAACTCTAAATAGAGCTTTGGTGTTTCCAGACTTCCATTTCACAACTACTGCTCCTTGGAATACTTAAAGCTTTAGAAATAATTTTATACATTTGCCTTACCAATATTTTGACTATTAAAGATCTATATTGAGTTCTTTGGACTTAATGGCTGTGTTTTTGTCCTGGCATGCAGTCTGAGTTGTGGAACTCCATTAGTTTAATTTTCTTCAGATGGACTCTGATCAGTTTTTAAACACATCTCAAGAATAATTAAAGCAAACAGGATTCACCTGACCATAATTTGAAGTATTGCAGAAAAGGGTCTGAATACTTAGTTTTTGATTTTTTTGTAAATTTGCAACCTTTCAGAAAGCATGCTTTCACTTTGTCATTATGGGTTATTGAGTGTGGATTGAAAAATGGTAAATGTATCCATTTAAAATTAAATCATATTAAACATATTAAAGTGTGCAGAAGGTGAAGGGGATCTGCATATTTTCTGAATCCACTGTAAATCTGAAATTGCATTTCCTTAATTTTGAAGTATTTAGGATGAATTTGATGTTGGCATTAAAGTAATGTTTGTTTTTTAGAGCCTACAGTGCGGACAGAACTAATGGAGCAGGTTCCTCATATAGCGATTTTCTGTCAAGAAAACAGGCCTTCCATTCCATATGCTTTCTCCAAATATTTGTTACCAATTGTGGTTAGGTACCTCGCAGATCAAAATAACCAGGTAGGTCTCAAAGTTCATATACAGTATTAATATTTTTAGGAAAAAATGTTAACATTTTAAGTTTTCTGCGTAAAGCTTCTCTGTAGTATATGCTTTCAGAAGTTTAAAAGTTTTAAATTAAGATTAAAATTATTACTTTTATAATAGAAACGTAAAGAATCCCTAAAAGCTTGTTAATGGCTTTACTTTTTTTAACACAATGTAGTTTTATTGAATTGTCATTAAAATAGTTTGTAAGATCTTTGCAGTAACTTTTTCCTCCTTGTTGCATTGTATTTGTTTTTCTTTAGCTCATATTAATGTTAACAAATTCAAATTTAATTTCTGTTTTGCTGTTTTTGTCAGGAGTAAATAGTTGCAGAATAACAACCTGTGTTTTTGGGTTGTTTAGTGTCGAAGATAAAAATATTAAATAAATAGGCATTTTGCCACAAAGGATCTTTTGTTTTCAAGAACCAATGAGTTCAGGTACAATTTAGACCCTGGGTCACTTGTGGTCCCTGGCTACAGTAGTTTGTCGTGCAATCCCACCACACCAAAGGGACTGTCACCTTTATTCAAATTATTTTCAGGGCAAGATCCAACCTGTGAACGTGGTAATTGAGCTCCAACTTCACTAGGCCACATGTTTTGGGCGTGTACTTAACATCATTCTGGACAATAATTTTTAAATGCCTAACAAACAGCCTTGGTGTCACAATCACTCCTAATCCATTAATAACAGTGTTTGGTGTACTCCCAGATGTTAACTGTACTTGTGGTCAACCAGTCGGCACAACTCATCACCTGAACCCAGCCTACTATAGTTTCTGGTTGAATTAAAAATACATGTCATGGAGTAGGAGCTAAAAAAAGTACCAGGAGCTACAAATGCCTCAAGTTCCTGGAGTGGGAATGCTAGTTTTTTAAATTTTCTCTGGTTCCTAAGAAAAGTTCCTGTGGTGGGAAGATGCCTCTAGACTCCAGAATATTTAGGATGAACAGTGATATAGAAATTGCTGAGTAGAATGTGCATATGGTAATAGTATTTGTCCCCTTACTCTAAAGCGAAGATATAGTATCAGATGAAGCCATGTTTATTAAGTCTTGGTACTGTGGACTGCCTTTTATCATGAAATGTGTCAGGTTTAATTGCTGAGCCTGGTTTCATCATCTTCAAGTTGATAGCACCCAGTGTATTTTTAATAGCTTTCAAATATGACAGCAGCGAGTAAAGGCTGAAAATTTATATTATAGAAGCTGGTCCACTGAAGCGATTAGGGGATCTCTGTAATGCTATGATTATGCTGACTAGGTTGAATTTAGTTATTCCAATGAAGCAGAATAAAAATTTGGGACCAACAGAGAAGAACGTAATGTAAAAGAAGACTAAGAACTCTTGAGATTAAGGAATGTAACATTTCCTTCAAAAGCAATTTATGAACAATTCCTATTTTAAAATACAGAAATTATCTGAGTGGTTTCTGTAGCTATGTTAAAATATTACAGCATTTGAAGCTATTACAATACCTGCTGATTTGTAGTTTTCTTTATTATTTTCAGCCGCCCTTCATTTAGCACTATTAAAATATTCAAAAGCTAGGCTCTGAAAGAAATTCAATTGCACAACATGTGGAGTTGAAGATGCCTGGGTTGTCGTGCTGAAGAACAAATGACTATAAATATCAAGTTTAGAAACTTGTCTGAATTTTGTTTTTATATTTTAGCAGAATATTTGCTTCAGTTTAGTTGAAGGAGTTGGCTGAAAGGTTTATTTTAATTCCAGTAACTTCAAATTTGTTTCTAGTTGTGTAATTTTCTTGTCACTTGCGGTTAGCAAGCCAAGTTAACATTTATTTTGACTGGTATATTAAATGTATGTAATAAAAATCTTGATTAATCAGGATTCAGATTCAACATACCTTCAATATATTTTTGACTACTCAAAAATCAAATTTGATGGTCTCTAGCTTCATTTTGACTTTTCCATTGTATTTAGAAATATCTTAACTACATTTTAACTAGTCAGAATTTAAATTAAACATTTCTGCAGTTACCACTAATTCTGATTCTGCATTTATCCAAAATTACCAAAAGTTATGTAGGTTTTAGTTTGCTTCATAGGATGATTCAGGCATCAGTGTGACACGTTTTCAAATAACTGCACAGACCAGATATCTTCATTTTAATGGTTTTAGTAAAATTTCAAAGCAATTCACACAAAAATAGAGAAAATAATTAATGATAAAGAAAATTTCTGTTTAAGACTATATCTTGTTTAATTTCTCCAAGTTTGGTCATACAGTCATACTTGAGGCATGTTAAACGTTAAAGACACGTTCAAAGCGGTCAGAAAACTGTCATCTACTATATTAGTAATCATATCTATTAGTTAATACTAGCAGTAAGACTATTTCCTAACTGGCTTATTTAACACTCTAGTCTAAGATATTACTAAGAATGTTCTATCTCATAACATACAGGGAGCAAAAGGCTATACTATATTCTAGGTAGCTGTAAGAAGCTGATGTTCCATAAAAGTTAAGCAAACATATGAATTTAACATCAGACGTTAACTTTCTAAGATTGCTTCTTACACTAATAATGACTACTTAAAATATACTTGCACGCATAGTAAATTATAGATTTACATGTGTCAAACTAAAACCTGCATAGTAGTGAATGGAATAGTCCATCTTTTTCACTTGTTACAGTGGAGTTGTTCATCTCTGAATCTGAATTGTGACAGGTCACAGTGTAATAGATGTTTAATAATGAGAATTAGCATTTTATTTTTAAACACCTTGCCATAATCTCTAACCTCCCCCCCCAATAATTTCAATTTTCAATGTAAATAAGTATTAATTATCTCCAACCTTTATCTACTTATTTTTTTAATATACTGATTTTTTTTATATTGTATTGACTATATTCTGATATCTATTAAACAAAAGACAAATTAGATTATTTAATTGATAATTGATTTATGTAACAATTTGTTGTATGTTGGTCTTCTTTGAATGGTTTGTTCTTACACCTAGTCCTATCTTTGTAAAAATGAGTGGTGTAGATGAAGTTAAATTGCTATGCAGTCAAATGTCTGAGGAATAGCATTTTACAACTTTGTCAAGAAATTAAATCAGCAATAATAATGAGTGATTAAAATATGCAAGCCTTTTGCCTGTAGATAATCATTTTCACCCTGAGTCTTACTGCATATGTCATCTATAATTTTTGGTATGTTTGGCAATCACCCGTAACACAGTTAATTCCATTTTCACACAGTAAGTTCAGTCTTGCTTTTCTTCTTGGCGTTGTCAATAATTTTTCAATTTCACCTATACAGTACTAGTGCAATTGTATTGGTAATTATTTTACTACTAGTCCAGTTTTGTGCTTCTCTAACTTTTTAGTTACAAGCATATTTCTCAAGACTGCTTCTAAGGGGACTAAAATCAGGTTGTCCTTCCTTTTGGTTTATAGGTCCGTAAAACAAGCCAAGCAGCACTGTTGGTACTACTGGAACAGGACCTTATTGAAAGGCATGATGTGGAAACCAAAGTGTGTCCAGTCCTTGTGGACCTTACTGCCCCTGACAGCAATGATGATGTTAAAACAGAAGCAATGGCTGTAAGTTTTCATTTATGTTTACTGTTGTCTTCCTGGTAGTGGTGTATCTATAACTGTTGTGCTTACACCAGGCTAGGTGTAGGCTTTATGGCCAAAAATTTATATCACAATGTAATTAAAATGGTTGTGGTTATGTTATATAACACGGTATAATCTTATGTGTATTTACTTTTCCGATTGAATCCAATTTAGGTGCTTCTGTTGGCCAGATTTCATAGGTTAACAGTGGGTAGTTCTACTCTAGTGTTTCTTTTCATAAGGACCATTTTTAATCAACTATAGTAATTTCCAAAATATTTGTAATGTGCAAATTAATAAAGTATGAACTTGGCAAGAAATAAACATATATTGCACATGCCTTTAAAGACACAGAATCTTGGAAAATGTGTACCATATAGACTATACAGTAAAAAATTAAAACAAGAATAACAATGAAAAAGCGTTTAAAAATCTGTATTTCCCAGTTTCTCTGGTTTTCCATTGAACAAAAACAAGCAAGCCCAAGTAGACTTTAATATTGTCTTCAAAAACATTTTTGTGAACGTGAAGAATTGTATAAAGACAAAGAAACTGTACCTTTACATTGATTGAAAACTGCCTTAGCATAGGCCATCAGAACAAGCTCTTCAATACAAGGTACTAAAGAAAGTTTTCAAGCCTGTATTAATACTGATATTAAGCGATCTTGAGAGCATACTTTTCAAAGATTTCTAAATCCTCATTCTGCTGAAATTAATGTTGAAAATAATATTTTTAAAGCATATTCTAATGAAAAAAATCCTTATTTGTTCCAAACAAAACATCTTCAATTCCATTGCTTTCTAATGTTGTAGATATGTAGCATTTCAACATACATGGATAAAAAAAAAATGCTTGTTTCCTAGTTACAACTATTTTATATTTAAAAGTTTTCTCATACTTTTGCAGGAGCTCTGTACTTTCACATTTCCCTTGGTTTCTTAAGCATATGTTTATTATGGTTAATCCTGGGCTATTTTATTATTTTTAACCGGCAAACATTAAATCACATCACAAATTTATTTTCTATTGGCAGCACAGAATTAATGTTAGTGGTTTTGTAGTACTTTTATTTTCTAATACTTCACATCTCTACATTATTTTTAGCTGTTCAGTTGTTTAGTGTCTATAAAATGCATAGAGAGTATTCTCCGGAAAGGGCATTAATAGTGCTGTAATTGCACGTTTGAACCTAGCAGTTGAAAACGTTAATAGTTTAAAGTTTTGGTGAGTAAAAAAATGTTATGTTTCATCATGTCATGCAGCATACGATAATGTAATAACCGAAGGTACAGCAGAGGAAGACACCAAGATTCAATATGTTTAATAGTCCTTGAAAGGACCCTGATCATTTCCACAGTTAGGCTCAGAAGATGCTGCTTTCCCACTTCAAAGGGGTTCACTGTCCTCACTGGGCTTTGCACTGCACCATACACATTCTTTCCTTTGTAACTCCAAGTCAGACCATCCAACCTGCTCTGCTGTTTATCACACACCTCCTTTTAAGCTTCTTAAGCTCATATGGTTCTGCTCCTTCTTTCACAGGTCAAGTTGCAACAATAACATTGCAAAATACAAATTTTAACAAAAGTAGTTGGCACTCTACTGCCATCTGATAGCACTGTCCACAATTATCATTATAACATGCCTTTTCTGCAGTACACACGTTTATATAAACATACTTTCGGGTTTAGTTAATGTAGGCTGTACACTGATAATTGCTTGTGAACATTTAAATTTAGCTGTAGCAAGATGAAGACTGTGTGGGCTTTCATTTCCTCAGTTGTACCAACATATGCTGTGTTGTCAGAAGGACAAGTAACAAATTTGGCTTCCTGATGTACTGAACCACGGGAGTGATACATGAAAATTTCAACCCGTTAACAGATTTCTACTGTTGTTTAATTTTCACCAGTGTACACCCACCCCTTGCCTATGCTGCCCTTAATCTCATTGGTAGTTTTTTTGAGTGGAAACAAACCTTCCAGCATTTGTTCAAAATTTTCCTTTAATAAACTTCCATTCATGCCTTATGTTTTTATTGAAAAATTTATTTTAAAATAAAAGCTGGAAATTCAGTGTTCTAATTCCCGTCGTAATTTTTAACTCATATCTCCTCTTATCTTCTGTATGCTAAACATTCTTGGCTGAACCTTATGTAGTGCTGTGATTTTTTTTTTTTTTTTTTTGTAATACTCAATTTAAACCTACTCCCAGTATTTCAGATGAGGATTTGCTAATATGCTTTATAGCTTAAATCAAATCAAATTTTGTCACACACACATTATTGATACAGCACAATATGTACTGAAATGCTTACTTACTCAGCTGCAATGACTGAGCATTTAAGAAAAATATAAAAGACAATAACAGCCATACAGTATGTGATTTTTATAATAGCAAAAATCATTAATAGAATTATAAATATGTGATCAATATAGAATATCTAAATAAATAGCTTAGAAACTTAAGCGAAACCTGTCCTCGGCACTGAAAAGAGGCCATTGTAGGAGTGGCTAGTATCATGGATAATTTTTTTGCCCTGGTCCTGGGTATGATAATTAAACTGCATCCGGCCCTGCAAGCGGTCCTCCAACCTGCAGGGAACTCATGGGGGTAGGTGGCAGGGGGGAAAAAAAAAACTTCATGCAGCTCTGAGATGACCGAGAGGACCCCTTTGTGCTCTCCGCAGGAGTAGCTCTGTTGCGAAGGCTGCTCGCATTATGAAAAGGATGGGGAAGCCCTCATGAGCCCTATCCCTGGAAGAGGAAAAAACCATCAGAGAACCAAGGGGGTCAGGCTTTTTGGGGATCGGAACTGGTGTGGTGCTGAGGCATTGCCCGCTGCATGCCAGTACTCGCGTCCTAATTTGAGGCGGCCCATTTGGGTAGGTCTGTGGAATGCCTTGTCTCTGGCATGATGATCATCTTCCTCTGCTGTTGGAGGAGCTGCGTAAACTCCACATTTCAGTGTGGTATGCAGACCTGGGATAGGCCAGATCTCTATAGGTGGGTACACCTTTCATTGGTCTGGTCGATCTGATAGCTGTCGTACTCGAGTAGTTGCTGTAGCGGAATGTGATGTGAGAGAGACATTTTATTCACAACTTCGCTTGATGGTGCCTACGAGGCGACACTCCTCTGGTCATGGGTGACTTCAGTACAAGCACTGGCATTGACTGGGCTGTGTTGGTCCTCATGGGTCTAGTGACCAGAGTGAAAGTGGCTCCATTTTCCTTGAGTTTGCAAAAGTTCAGGTTATGTGCATTGCTATATCTTGGTTCCAGCGTCCTGAGTCTCATTGTTGGACTTGGTACTCCAATACTGGTGGTGCGGCAAAGAAGATTGATCGCATCGTTGTGGGCGGATGCTAGTGGCTCTTACAAAACTGCAGGGTCTACAGAAGTGCCCAGTTTGTGAATTCTGACCACTGACTTGTTGCTACTCTGAAGACCCAACCTAGGTACACTAGGCTATCACCTTCTAGGAAAATGAAGCTGGACCTGGCCAGACTCCAAGATTAGGTTGTTTGTGACACGTTTCCATGCTGTTTTTGTGAGGAACTTATGGACTTGAGTGTAACTGCCGATCCTAATATGATGTGGATGACCTTCTGTGACAAGACCCAGAAGGTTGCTGAGGGTTATGTTGGTGTTACCAGCTTTCCCAAAAGGATGTGTTTCATCTCGCAGGGCACTCTGAGTCGCAGCGCACAGCTTGATGGCAACTCTGGTCTGTATTGGGAACTGAGAAGGATGGCTGTGAGGGCTTTGAGGGTAGATAAGGAGGTGTTTGTTAGTGGAATTTGTGAGCAAGTGACACACCATCTATGGTCTAGTGACTCACGTCCTGCTTGCAGTGGAATTGAAACATTATGCACATCTGAATCTGTTCTTTGGAGTGTCGCAGTCATGGCAGATGATGAAACAATCCTTACGGATGACACTGCAGTTGTGACCCACTGGGCTGGCTACTTTGAGCAGCTGTTTAAAATTGATCCTCCGGCTAGTTCATTGGATATCTTTGGGTCCATGGTTCTTGAGGCTGATCCTACAATTATCTGTGAACCACCCAATCACACACTGAGAGTGCACAAGTGGTAAACCAGCTGAGGGTGGGGAAGACTGCAAAGATCTGGTGGTATCTGGGGTGAACTTCTACAGGCTTGTGGTGAGGCCTGTCCTCTTGGCATTGCAAGCAATCTTTACTTTCATTTGGGAGACAGGTGTAATTCCAACTGACTGGAAAACGGGACTTAAAGGCCCTATCTGGAAAGGGAGGGGTGATCACTTAAATTGTGGCAACTACAGGGGGATAACACTGCCCTTGATGCCAGGTAAGGTCCTTGCTAAGGTCATCCTCAATAGGATCCGTGATCACTTACTCACGACTGGAGCAGTCTGGTTTTACACCTAAAAAGTCTACCCATAAAGTGATTGGGTTGGTTGATCGAGCTGCCCTTTTGGACATCCTGAGACTTTGCAGGATCCCCTCAAGGTTGCTGGATATTATGCCCAGTCTGTATACCGGTACTGTGAGTGTTGTGCAGAGCGGAGGCAGAACCTCTGTTTTTCCCAGTTGATTCTGGGATTCATCAGGGTGTGTTCTTGCTCCTACTCTGTTCTATGCTTGCATGGATTGGGTGTTGGGCATCTGTCGGTGAAGAAAGATTTACTGATCTTAACTTTGCCAACAATACTGTGATCTTTGCATAGCCCTAGGGAAAAAATGAGTCTTGAGTGTCTTGGTTTGCAAGTGTGTGGCAGATAGATGGTCATTTCCAAAGAATGGGACTAGACCACTTGTCTGCCTGAGGGGGTTGCCAACCAGGATCCCAAGCTGTTTTGTCGTGTGGTGGGTGTGGCAACACACTGTACCAGTACAGACGTTCCCTGGCCCGACCTGACCTGGCATTGCTTGGTGTAGATGCCCTGGAAGTTTTAGGGCTTATTTATACTTCACGCTTAGAACGCATACGTGCACGCATCATGGCTGCCATGCGTTCCCAGCATTCATTTGACGCGTCCTCTGAGCAGGTCCTCAGAAATTAACGCGCTGCATTCACGAGTTACAGTACAGCAAAAAGTCGGGGGGCGCAGTGTAATAAAAGTCGAAACGTGATGTCAGAGTCTGGATCCTAGTAGGTTCGATGTGCGTGCTTCGATGTTTGATGAATGGTTCAATGTGGTCAAGCAAAATGCCCTCATACAAATGAAAAAAAGTGGTGCTTTTATATTCAAGCATCGCATAGTCCCAATCGCAATGACACGATAAATTTTAAAAGTCTCATATACCATCTTCTGTCCCGTCTTTTTTTTTCTGAGACTTCCTCCTGAACTGACAGCAGCAATTGCCACACAGAACACATTAAATTTATGATATTCCAACTCTCTGTACATTTAGAATCCTAAGATTTATACTTGATATCACTTTCGTGATGAACTGCATTAAAATATGTGTTACATTTTACAGATAAATTGTTAATTTCATTTAAATAATGAACACTGTTAATAATTAAATACATGGGGGTGACACGGTGGCGGAGCTGTAGCGCTGCTGTCTCTCAGGGAGTCACGTCGCTGTTATTCCCTGCCTGGAGTTTGGAGCACACTGTGGAAACTCAGCAGGAAAACAGTTTCCTTCCAAAGATATGCAGATTTGGTGACACTAAAATGACGCTAGTGTATGTGAGTGCTTGTATTCACCTTGCGATGAGCTGATGCCCTGTCCAAGGATTGTTTCAGTCTCGTGCCCAATGCTAGCTGAAATGAACACATCCCTGGATTGATGGAATTAATATTAAACATCCTTTTCAGAAAGATTGCGGTAAGGTGTCATCGGAATTTAATAGGTGTTCCAGGCAATTCACAACACAGCAAAGCCGAACCTGTTCTCACCGTGATAATATCTCGCATTGCCACCTGGTGGATTCCTCCAGATTTACGTAAAGTACGCGTGCAAGTATAAACAGTAAAAAGCTTGCATAGCAGGAGTGTCCCCTGGAGCATGTGTCGCGTCACGTGAAGTATAAACCCAGCCTTAGAGTACACACACAGTGATGTGTTTAGCAGACCATGATGATCTCAAACAAGGCAAAAATACATCCTGTCAGGATACTTTTAATGGTAGATTTATAGAAGTTCTTTAGTAACTGGAAAGACAGACTGAATTCCCTGAGGTGTCTGAAATAGTAAAAATGTTGTTCTGCCTTCATTTTCAAGGTGTCCGTATATTTGGACCAGGTTAGGTCCTCTGTGATGTAGACCTCTAGGCACAGCTCAGGTCGCCTCTTTGGCCATAGTAATTAGTCCAGTATGTTTGCCAGATGTTTTCCTTACCCTTCAGGGACACTTGAAATATGATTGCACCATTATAATCCTGTCAAATCTAGATCAGTTAGTCCATCCCCATTGACTTCAATGCATTTTGCAGAGTTCAGAGATAATTGCAAACGCTTCTGATTTCTCTGAACTCGAGGCAAAGAGAACACATATTTCAATTGCTTTTCTCCCTTCATAGGATAATCTTGATAGTGATTTTATGCTAGTATTAGTCATTTTGTATTTTTTTTGGTTTTGGTAATTATTGAATAGTACTCTGTTGGGTATACTTTCAAAATATTATGTTTAAGAAAATTGAACAACAGTTCATCACAGACCCACTACCACTAAAACACATCAATTCATGACGTTTTTTCATCACTTGAATTGGAATCTGCTGTGTATGAAATCTACTGTGTTGCTCCACCACAAGCCTGTGTAGTCTGTTTTTAACTATATGAAATATGTTACTATTGTAAAGCACACATTTATTGTAATCTATAAACACATGTAATTGCATTATTTTATCACTTCTGTTTTTTCAGTATAAGTCATTGCTACAAAAATATTTAATAAACAAAAATGTGATAGCTGACTTGTGGATAATGTAAGTAAAAAAAAAAAATGCAATGCTCCATCTATACTAATAAAAGGCAAAGCCCTCACTGACTCACTCACTGACTCATCACTAATTCTCTAACTTCCCGTGTAGGTTGAAGGCTGAAATTTGGCAGGCTTATTCCTTACACCTTACTTACAAAAGTTAAGCAGGTTTCATTTCGAAATTCTACATGTAACGGTCATAACGGTCGACAACGTCCGCCATGTTGAACTTTCTTATTTATGGCCCCATCTTCACGAAATTTGGTAGGCAGCTTCCCTGCGCTAACCAAAACTGATGTACGTACGTATTTCGATGGTATGACGCCACTGTCGGCCACCATATTGAACTGTCCAACGTCACTAATTTTCCAACTTCCCATGTAGGTAGAAGGCTGACCCCATCTTCACGAAATTTGGTAGGTGGCTTCCCTGCGCAAACCAGAACCGATCTACATACTTATTTTGGTGGTATGACGCCACTGTCGGCCGCCATATTGAATTTTCCAAACGTCACTAATTCTCCAACTTACCGTGTAGGTAGAAGGCTGAAATTTGGCAGGCTCATTCCTTACAGCTTACTTACAAAAGTTAAGCAGGTTTCATTTAGAAATTCTACGCATAACGGTCAACAATGTCCTCCATGTTGAACTTTCTTATTCATGGCCCCATCTTCACGAAATTTGGTAGGCGGCTTCCCTGCGCTAACCGAAACCAATGTACGTACTTATTTCGGTGGTATGATGCCACTGTCAGCCGCCATATTGAAGTTTCCAATGTCACTAATTCTCCAAATTCCAGTGTAGGTAGAAGGCTGAAATTTGGTACTTATTTCGGTGGTATGATGCTACTGTTGGCCGCCTTATTGAACTTTTCAACAGTCTTTGTTACTTATGGGCCCATCTTCAATAAATTTGGTACGCGGGTTCCCAACGCTAACTGAATCCTACTTACGTACATATATACGTCCATAGCCTGCAGCTCAGTCACCATGTGAGGCGGCATTGGGTCCCCCATCCCAATGCCTCCCACGTTGTTGGCTGCCTGCCTATATAAGGCCGTCCGTCGCTGTAGTCTCTACATTCCCTTCCTTGCAAATCCACGTCTTCTCCGCTGTTTTATTGTTCATTTATTACGATTATAGTTATTGTGTAGGTATTTTAGACTTACTTTACATTGTTCAGGTACCCATTTCCTTTATCATTCCAACCGTACCCGCATTAACATGTCTATCGAGGTGATCACCATCGATCAAAGAACTGTCGCTTACCAAGTGGTTTCCATGCCCGGAGATGGCACCTACCTTTTCCATTCTCTGTAGTACATATTGCACAGCCATATCTGGCTCACTCTTGATATTTGGAGAAACATTGTGTCTTATGTGTTGAATGACTGGGACAGGTTCAAGGTGTGGACTGATGACAGTACAGGAGATAATTATACTTACACAGGAGCACTGTAAGAGTGAAATGCTTAAGCCCTTCACCTATGCATCTGCATGTGAGTTGATGGCTGCCGCTGAATTGTTCGGTTGTCACTTTCAGGTGTACCGAAATGGCCAAATATTTTACACCTTTGGACAACCGCCAATGCCTCTTAAACATCTTAGATTCACAGGTGGCAATTTCAGTAGTGGACACTTTGATGTTTATGAATGTTTAAACTCTCAAAAGCTGGATGTGAAGTTATTGATGAAACTGGTAGTATACTTACAATGCTTGACAGATGCCGAATGTCACTTCAACACAAGTCCTACAAAATACTGTCGTAATTGAAACAAACCATGAAACTCAAACCGATTATGACAGCAGCAATCCAAGCTGTGAGATTTGAAACAAGATTACTGTTCACATGGCCAACTGTACTTGCATGCTTAAGAGTAAGCTCAGCTCACAGCTCGGTCATATTACAACCGGAGGGCCGAACTCACAATGTGGTATACAAAGAGATACTTAACAAATAATTATTGGTATATTTTCCCTCAGTTTTAAAAGGTAATAAAACTTTTAAGGCAGTACTTTGCCGCTGCGAAGCGCAGGTATTTTGAGATATATATATATATATATATATATATATATATATATATATATATATATATATATATATATATATATATATATATATATATATATATATATATATATATATATATATAACAGCCACACTCATAATAGTGACAAAACAATTACATTGACGATCATGTTACGGTATTTTCAAGATGTTTTCTTTTTCATTACTTCTTTAACACACTACTTCTCCGCTGCAAAGCGCGGATATTTTAGTCTTTTTATATTTGTTATTTTGGCTTCCAAACACACCTAAATGTTACATGTGTGTGGTGGTTTTTTTTTTAATCATGTAAGTAAGTCAGCGCTCTGCTTATGTATTCCTTTTTTTATCCTATTGTGAGTATAATTTTTTATTTGATTTTCAACATTATAATCACAGTTCATAATAAATATTGAAGTTATCTTTTTTTTTTTTTTACATTTCTTAGATGCTTTTTTGAGTAGTGATTGTGGTTATAATTTAAATAGTTATTCGTAAAAAATGTTAAGGACAACATATAATTTCAAGTATTAAAGAAATATTTACTTTTTAATTGAATATAACAGGTTCAAAGTTTCATAACTACATTTTATTTTATTTTTATTTTTTTTTTTAGATTATTTGTAAAATGGCACCCATGGTTGGTAAAGACATAACAGAGAGACTTTTCCTGCCCAGGTTTTGTGAGATGTGTTGTGACTGTAGAATGTTTCATGTTCGTAAGGTGAGTATAAATAGCAGTTAATTACAAATGATGTTAGATTTTTGTCTAGTAACCTATTCTTTCTTTAATGACTTTTTAAAAATATTAACAAAAGAGATATTGAAGTTTCATGTATTCATTAATTTTTTTTAAAGAAACTAACTTTCAAACATATATTGTAAGAAAAATTAATTATAGGTTTTATGGAAGTAATAAACCGCTATAACTAATTTATAGGTTCGTATAGATGGATTATACTTTATTCACCTGCTATATACAATGATATTTTTTTTTTATTTTTATTTTTTTTTAGGTATGTGCGGCAAATTTTGGGGACATTTGCACTGTGGTAGGCAGAGAAGCCACGGAAGAGCTCCTGGTAAGCTATTTGAATTTATAACATGATCTCTGCTTTGAGAGGTCTTTAAGTAAATTACAGTTCCTCAGTGTGACTGCTGTTGGGTCATACTAAACATTTCTAACTCCGCACATCAGTATATTAACTCATTATGTACCAGTGTCCTATTTAAAGGACAGCTTTTTAAGAACATAACTGTTCCCTACCTCCATTTCTAATAACTTTGATGTAATTAATTGTCTTTGGACATAATGAATTAAAAAAAAAAAAAAACAAAAAAAAAAAATGGAAACTGACATGAAAGCCATGATGTCTTAAATCCTGCTCTGAACAGAATCCTCTGCCTTACCACACATGAATTATAGACCTAACCTAAATCTTTATTTTAATGGACTGGCACAGTGTTAACTTGTTTCTTAATAGACATGTGTTATCAGTGTAAAAATATGGAGCAGTAATGCTGGTGCTTTACCGGACTTGGCCTGTTTAATTTCCTATCTGGAATGCCATCTGGTTTCTTCTGGAGTTTTTTGCATTTTTCTCTTGCAGTTAAAAAGTTTTGTTCTGTATTAGGGCATTGTGCCCTTTGGTAAATTGATCTTGCATCCTGCGCTGGTTATTCTGGCTAGTGCTAGCATACATTTAAACAGCTCTGACAAGGATGTAAATGAAAAATAAATGCATGAATTTCATCTCATTTGTTAGTTTGGCATGTGTTGCTTTACTCAGCATTGACTTAATGTTTACAAAGAACAGTGTCTGAAAGCTAAGCTTGGGCAGCTTGGCTGTTGCACAGAAAGGGAAGCTGCAGGACCCTGATTTACTGTTTTTTCCACCCTCATTCTTCCTGTACAGCTGCCTAGATTCTTTCAGCTCTGTTCTGATAATGTCTGGGGTGTGCGGAAAGCCTGTGCTGAATGTTTCATGACTGTTTCCTCTGCAACATCTCAGGAAATTCGAAGGACAAAGCTCTCTGCTCTTTTTATTAACCTCATCAGTGACCCTTCCAGATGGGTGAGTGCCATCTTTGAATCTCTGTAGTTTTTGGAAAAATGTAAAGTGTGATGCATAGTGTTGTTCCAGCTCTCAGAAAATTTATGTTGCTAATGTTTTATCAACAGTTGTTTTTTTTTCTTTTTCTTTGTCACCTTAGTAGCAGGTCTTGTTTAAAGGTGCTTGTAGGTTGACATTTTAGGTGGTGAAAGTTTATACGAGATTTTTAATAGTTCTTTATAATTAGGGCTGCAAATAATTATTTTGGCAGTTGACTAATCGGTCATTTTTTTTTCGATTAGTCACGATTATTTCATGCCTGACTATTTTGATGCATGCGACCTGTGGTTGCCCATCCTGTTATGGGCTCCAGTGCATGCATTAACTCATGTTCACATCTGTCCACCTGTGAATGTCACCATGATGGCTCTGCATTAACATGATTAAAATTAATAATAATCAAATTAAAATAACCAGTGAAACATATGAATTTGAAAATAATCAGATGTTTTTATTTTAGTGTGACCATTACAATAAAAAAAGAAATACATTACACTTTTTGTGTTTAAAGACTATCTACACTTTAGTTTGTATTGTTTATTTAACTTAACCAAAAATGGCCACTGGTATGTCTTAAAGCCCAAAAGTTTAAATAAAGCTTCAATTCAAATAAAATTAAAACAATAATGTACAGTTTATAAAAGATTCAGTTCATATATTCCTGATTGCAGTACAGGAACGTGAGCATTTCGACGTGCTGTGGTGTGAGGCTGGCTCTCTTCTTTGAGACAATGTTCCGAGCTGCTGAGAAGAGACGCTCAGAGGGAGTAGAGGTAGCAGGAATACATGAGAATGATTTTGCATATGGAGAAAGATGTTTTAATCATCACACTTTGAAAGAAAAGTGTGTGTAGTTTATCACATCATGTACTATATTATGCCAAAATAAACAAAATAACAGACTAAAATATGTAACAAGGTAATTACTGCCAGGACACTGGAGCTGAGTATATTCGGGAAAAGTACACTTGTTGAATGCCGCAACCAGCTAGAGTTGGTTTCCAGTGCAATTTGGAAGCATGCCGAAGCCGAGTATATGCAGCGACATATATTCGGCGATGTACATTCATTGAACTCCGCAGCCGGCTAAAGTTGTTTCTTAGTGCAATTTGCCAGCACGCCGGAGCTGATCAATCAGTGGCGTATATTGGTTGAACAGCCAGCTCACGACCACTGCCGGCCCCAGCAGAACTGCAACAACACTGTCTCTGGGATTCAGCCGCTGCAGTAGACGAGCCTGCAATCATCAGCGTTTACCCCTGTGTGTTTGCATGCAGCGAGTTCAAGCACAGTTGGCTCGGTGATATACTGAATTTCATCAATGACTTCAGTTGCATATTGAATATATAGTAATAGATTGTTGCAGTAGTTTTTTTTTATGTTTTTAAAGTTAATTTGCAGTGTGTAAAATGATCAGTGTTGCAGTAATTGTGATGATGGTTGCATGAAAAAAGTGTTTCGTTAAAAATTTAGATTTTCTTTGTGAATTGTGATGTTTACTTAAAGTGCAGCTAAAAAGTATTTGGCGTCCAGGGGTGCATTAACCCCCAAGTATATGTTGGTTTAAGGGTTAATTATCATTGTCGAAACTTTGATATACACTGTGTCCCTATTACTTGCCCAGAGAGTTTGGACACATCCTTGCTGTTATTGTTTACATCGCACCTCAGACGGACATGGAGATAGCGGGTGACATATTCCATTCTGCTGTTGCTAAGTTATAAACACAGCACCCTGAGGCGCTTGTGCTAATTCTTGGAAACCTTAACCATGTGACGCTGGACAAAACATTACTTGCCTTCTCTCAGTATGTGGATTGTAACACCCGGGGAAATACGAAGGAAGTTTGGAGTTTGATGAAGATCATCACTGGCTGCAGTTCGAAGCGGGACGCCACCATTGAGAGAGATGTGGAGAGAGCAAACCAAATGAACAACTTCTTTAACAGGTTTAAACCCTAACCCACTCTCAACTTGGAGTACTGCACCCTTCACCCATCCTTCTGCTGATAACAGCATAGGAGAGACATCCCCACCCATAATTACAGCAGCCCAGGTGAGCAGAGAGCTGGGGAGGCTTCGCGCCAGCAAAGCAGTGGGTCCAGATGGAGTATCGCCATGACTGTTGAAGGCCTGTGTGCTGGAACTGGGGAATCCTCTACAGCACATCTTCAGCCTGAGCCTGGAACAGGGGAGAGTCCTTGGGAAAACATCTTGCATCATCCCAGTCTCAAAGGTATCACGTCCTAGTGAGCTGAAAGACTTCCGGCCTGTCGCCCTGACGTCACATGTGATGAAGACCATGGAGCGGCTGCTGCTTCACCAGCTGAGGCCACAGGTCCGCCATGCCCTCAACCCTCTGCAGTTCGCATACCAGAAGAAGGGGGGAGCGGAGGATGCCATCATCTATATGCTACACCGATCCCTCTCCCACTTGGACAGAGGCAGTGGTGTTGTAAGAATTATGTTTCTGGACTTCTCTAGCACCTTCAACACCATCCAGCCTCTGCTCATTAGGGCTAAGCTGACAGAGATGGGAATAGATTCATACCTGGTGGCATTGATTGTGGACTATTTTGCAGACAGACCTCAGTATGTGCGTCTCAGGAACTGCATGTCTTACATTGTAGTCAGCAACACAGGAGCGCCACAGGGGACTGTACTTTCTCCGGTCCCGTTCAGCCTATATACATTGGACTATCAATACAACTCTTAAGTCCTGCCATGTGTAAAAAGTTTGCTGACGACACTATCGTGGGCTGCAGGAGAAGGAGTATAGGACCCTAATCAAGGACTTTGTTAAATGGTGCAAACCATTTACACCTGAACACCAGAAAAACCAAGGAGCTGGTGGTGGATTTTAGGAAGCCCAGGCTCCTCCTGGACCCCGTGATCATCAGAGGTGACTGTGTGCAGAGGGTACAGACCTAAAAATACCTGGGAGTGCAGCTGGGTGATAAATTGGACTGGACTGGTAATACTGATGCTCTATGCAAGAGAGGACAGAACTGACTATACTTCCTTAGAAGACTGGTGTTCTTCAACATCTGCAATAAGATACTGCAAATGTTCTATCAGACAGTTGTGGCAAATGCCCTCTTCTACGAAGTGGTGTGCTGGGGAGGCAGCATAAAGGACACCTCAGACCTGGACAAATTGATGAGGAAGGCAGGCTTTGTTGTAGGCACGGAGCTGGACAGTTTGACATCTGTGGCTGAGCGATGGGCGCTGAGCAGGCTCCAGTCAATCATGGAGAATCCAGTGCATCCACTGAACAGTATCATCTCCAGACAGAGGAGCAGCTTCAGCGACAAACTGCTGTCACTGCCCTGCTCTACTGACAGACTGAGGAGATTGTTCCTCCCCCACACTATGCGACTCTTCAATTCCACCCCGGGGGGGTAAACATTATACAGTTATTATCGGTTTTACCTGCTTTTTTATTGCTCTTTAATATTGTTTTTTATCAGTATGCTGCTGCTGGAGTATGCGAATTTCTCCTTGGGATTAATAATGTATCCATCTATCCATACAAACATCATTAACACAACATTAACACGTGATACTAAATTTAGTCGCTAAAACTTGCCTCTCGAGAGACGACAGCATCACAGCTCCAGGATGCTTTCGTTGGTAAGACTTTGTGCGTCTTGACAAACAATAAATGATACTGCTCCCACACTTTAATGTAGTGCATTGCAGTTACAAAAACCAATGTTGTTTGTGACTGGGGCCTCTATTGAAGGTTCTGTTTATGACGCGTCAACGTCATTGATCATGTCGACTAATCGTTGAGGCCCAATTTATAGTATTTGAATCCTTAGAAATGACTGAATTACAGTTAGAAAAGAAATCTGGTGCTTTTGGGTGGACAGGATATTTTGAGTGATAAAATGAAAACAGAAAATTATTGTTGATGAAAAACTGAATCTGAAACACGGTCAATACTCGGAGGAGGGAATCACACCTCTTGACTAAAACCAGAAAATGACCGTGTAAATTGAACGGAGCAGCATTGTGGAGTTTACAATTCCATGTTAAATGTGCTAAATCCTCATATTTCTTTCTGGCTAATGCTGAGTCTTGATACATTTTCACTTCCATCATTCTCAGTTAAGTTCACCAGTGTACTATGTGCATTTTGCCTTCTTGTGTTGAATGGTGCTGCTTTCAGTTCTGAACTCAGTTGTTAAGGAATGTTCATTGTAACTCGCTTCTAGTTTTTGTCCTTGCTTCTGATTTAAACAAATTCATCCTGAAAAGACCGGACAGACTTTGAGTCTTTTCTCCATTTGTGCCTCTGATACCAGTACGTCATCTATTATTACCAGAGAGCTGGAATAAAAGTGGCATCTGCTTTAAGCATTAGGGATGGACTTACGATGTAATTTTTAGTGTGCTGCCCTATTTCTGATGGTTTCTTTGCCACTAAATTGGAATGGAAGGGATGTCTCCTTTGTGAAAAACATTTCCAAGCACCATTGTGTCTGGAATACCAGTTTATTCTGAGTCATGTTGCTTATGTTTTCTAAGATGATCATTCTTTTATCTGTAGTACTGGCCATTTGTTTTAAACGTGTAATACGGGTTGTTAATTGATGTTTCACTGATTTGAGTTGTACCCCAAGCAATATCCATTTTGTAAATAATTTTACTCTCCACTTATTTTACTAAAACTCTTTTCATTCTTACTTAGGCATTCCTTTATTTCCTGACAGATACTGTACCCTCTCATATCTGTTGTTCTTTCATCTTAATTATCAGCTGCTCCAAATCAAATGCATTTTGTCTTCTACCACTTGTGCTGTTCTCTTATTGTTTGTGTAGAGGTTTGCAATTTAGATGATGAAAGACAAACCTTCTTGGTTTTGTTTTATTTAATGCACTGTATGTACAAAGCCTTCACTGTTGTTCCCAGTTCTGTGGCTTTCTGCCTCAGTGGCAATTTGGACTTAGGAGTATGGCACCTTTTGAAGGTGGAGCACATTGGCCAGTGACATGACTACTATATGTTGTTTGTGTTGTCCTAAATCTGGTGTTGAACAAAATAATTTGAAAGTAAAGAAGCTATTATTAAACACCCAATTGTTAAGTGGTTCAGTAACCAACACTTCCTTTTTGGACATTGTCACCAAAATAAAGAAATATTTAGCTTTTTAATCAAACTCCATGAGACATCTATAAAGATTAGTTAGCAAATTTTGTCTTTCATTTAAATGCATCAGAATACCAGGGGTTCTGGGTTCATTGAAAATGTTTTCAACTCAATTCTAAAAATTGTAAAAGATTAAAATTCTATCGCACCTTTAGTATTTGCTAAATTTCTAATCATAGCTTTTATGGGTCACATTATTATTTTGACTGGTTAGTAATTATTCATTTATAGTATTATAAAGTATAATACCCAAACTTGTACTGTACAGCAAACTAGGATAGTAACGAATGAAGATGTGTATGTTAGAGATGTGTTTCGAACCTGAAATCGGTAGTACTCCATGTAAAAGTAACTTTTTTACATGCAGAATAGTTGGTGGGTATTGAGAAATGTGGGATAATAATTGCAAATATTGTGTAGTAAAATCTAGTAATTTTGCTTTGAAGATAAATGAAAAACACTACTTCATAAAAAAATATTGTCTATTTAAATTTAAGTGATAATGCTCTTTTTGTAATGTAATTTCCACTCACCAGATATTCAAAGCATATTGAGAAAATGAAGCAGGCAGATGTGCAAAGGATAATCAGAACTGGCAAGTATTGCACATTTTCGAAGAAAAGGAGGTCAGAAGTTAGGAGGTTTATACTGGTTTTAGATTCAGAAAGAGAGGATTTGTGGTATCTGAACTATGTTTAATGCTCCCTAGGCAGATCAAATTGTCTTTCAGGGAGAAGCATTGATATGTTCCCTACTAGCTATAAACAAGAACAAATACTACATATTGTTGACAGATTTTAAAAACTTGAGCTATTCATGTCAAGCTGAAGAACACTAACATGGCAAATGAATATTTCCTGTCTAAAATGTTTATACAGTTTCATTGAACATGTATAGAGTTATATATTTGTGTTTTTTTTGTTTTTTTTTGGTCCATTTTGTAAAATTTAGTAACTCTTTGTAATGAGATCTATACAAACAGCAATTCAAATGGAAACAGTCCCAAAAAGAGTTTCTTCTTTACTTTTCCTTTTTATTTTTGGATATTTTATTCAAAATGTATACTTAAACTTTTAATTCTAGGTTCGTCAGGCTGCTTTTCAGTCTCTTGGCCAGTTTATTTCCACATTTGCCAGTCCAACAAGTTCTGGTCAGTACTTCAAAGATGGAAATGAATTACAAGAGCTTAACACTAATGCAACATCGGCAAACAGGTGGGTCTTCATTGCTGAACTAAGGATTAGTGGCATGCAATAAATATAAATATAATAACTTAAGTTTACTTTTACCTCACCCCTTGCCAAAAGGCAACATGATAGTCATGAGTTATTGTGACTTTAATCACTTTATTAATAAAGTTATTTATTTGGTTTTATGCATGGCTATGTAAAGCTGAAAGTTTCTAAAAACCACATAAAGAGTGTAATAAAAATATTTTAGTCTGTGCATCTTTGTATAAAGTGAAAATATATGTATTGATTTTTTTCAGTCATCCTTATTACCTGAATCAGTATTTAAATAATTTTGATGAAGTGTGGCAGGTAATGTCTTATTGCTTGATGTAAAGTGAATGTGTCATATTTAGATCATGACTTGTATTTGAAATAGGGATGCGCCGATCAGTTTTTTGTTTTTTTTTAAAGGTTTAATTTGAAAATGATTCAGATTTACTTTATATATCCTTTAATTATTTCCCCCATACACACAAAGCTCTTGCATATCCAGTCATGTGCAACCCTTATGTTCTATATTAAAGTGGTATATTTATAATAAAATTGCAGTCCACAGGTTCATTTCTTATTAACGAAATGAAATTCTATAGACTTGTTGTTCAGTGACCATAAAGAATACTAAAATAGATAAAATACTCTTAAAAATACTTTTTAAATCTAATGAAACATGCACAAAAATATTTACCAATATTGCACGTGCCATAAAAGAAAAAAAAAATTGTTGTTCTTGTAAGACATCATTCTAATAAAATATTTAGATTTATCAAGAAGATATAAGGCTAATATGCTTCACAAGTGTACATATAAAATCAGCACATTTGACTAAGGAACGAGGAGAAATTCGTCTTTGTCTTTTAATAATTAAAAATGTGAGATGCTGTACTAAACAAAAGTTCACCCATGGTTCAAACTGAGACAGAGTGTCAGTTTAAATTACAGGACAAAATAAAAAGGTTCGAACTCATTCTCTTTTAATTTTTGTCTTAGATGTACCTCACTTTTCATTCACTCGGGTGTTCCTCATCATGAATAGTATAAATATAATACATCTCCCCTCTGGCTCTGTATTAGGATAGAAAACCAGCCAACTTCCTAATATGTGTGTATGTATGTATGTACTAGTGGTGCTAGGATATTGATCTGAATTTGAAAGGTTATGACATGATAGGGACTGGTGAAGCAAGAAATGTGGCTGACGGCAATATAGCAGTCACATTTTTTTTTACTTTCTCACAACAAACTGAACCTGATCTAGGGGATGACTTGGCAGAAATAAAGAACAGCAGAGATGTCTGCTGCGCATGAGGTCAATTGCAGAAGTTTTTTTTTTTTGGTACATTGTTTTATTGTTTAATATAATCATTATACAAAAGGAGCTTATATTGAATTGCAGAACAGTAAAAGCAAGTAACGTTTTTAATGAACCCTGACAGTATGACCTGTGGTGAGTACACAGTAAGCTCACTGTTATATAACTGTTTATTATAAAAAAAGACTTCTTTAATTTATGTTCAAACATTTTTCACACAGAAGCCTGATTAATGATAGTCTTAGCAACTTTATGTGCAGTCACGTATTTAATGGGTGCACTTGTTTGCTTAAAGTCTTAATTTTACAATTTCTTCTATATTTTCACTGCTGAAACAGTGGCAAATTAAGTGTCTTTGTTAGGCTAACCGTGCATTTCAGCACGTTGGCTGTTACACCATACAGCCTTGCGCAAGCAGAATGCTAATAAATAAGAGTAATGGTCAAATAACTACACTAATCAGTAATTCACATTATGCCTTAGAGTACATAAGCCCTCATCTGTCCTTTTCATATGCTTGTACAGACGGAATGAAAAACAGTATTCTTTTTTTTTTTTTTTGCCCATTTTATTTTCATTATGAGTTTTTATTTTTGTTTAGTAGGTGAATTGAGCCTTCTAATGACTCTGAGAAAGACTGTCCTGAATGATTTAATGTTATGATATTGTGTCTCATCCCGTGTGGCGCTCTATTTTGCCCTAGTACGGTTACCCAGTGTTGCCATGTTCAGGGCAATTGGACTTTTGCCGGTTGTGTTTTTTTTTTTAAACAATGCAGAGTTTTGGGTTGCTTTACAGACCCGTTCCTCCACTCTATTAGCATACCCTTCAACCACTAGGGACCCCACTCCCTTGCTGTTTGGACCTTTACACCTTCTATATTGCTGTCGAATTTTTTTCGGCATGTACCTAATCCATTGCTCTTAAATCTTTTAGGCAGGCCCTGCCCTCTGCTTTTTGGTGTGATAGTTTGTGCACTTCAGGTACTAGGCTAGTTCCTTGCGCGACTATGTGAGTTTGGAGCTGTCCTTAAGCTGGAAATTTTTTCAGGACCTGGCAACCCTCCGCTTTTTCTGTTTTGTGCCTTGTAGCGTTAAGAAACGGCAGTTTGCCACTTGTAAAAGTTCCCAGGTTGCATGCATTAATAATCAAACATTAAGTATATATACAGGGAGTGCAGAATTATTAGGCAAGTTGTATTTTTGAGGATTAATTTTAATATGGAACAAACACAGTGCTATCAGTCAATCCAAAATGTTAATAAACCTGAAACCTGAATGTTTCACAACGGAAATGTGAGTGTGAACATCATCAGGGGAATACATATGTGCACACAATTATTAGGCAACTATTAGTGTGCAGATTTATTATGCAACTAAAGGAAAAATGAAAATTTTCCCATCTCACTTGTTTATTTTCATCTGTTATAGTGAGAATAATAAACAAACACCTCAAAATTTACAAATAAACATCTCTGACATTTCAGAAAAAATAAATCAATCAATCAATGACCAATATAGCCACCCTTCTTTCCAATAACAGTCATAAGCCTTTCCATTCATGGAGTCTGTCAGTTTCTTGATCTGTTGACGATCAGCTTTCAGTGGAGCAGTGACTACAGCCTCCCAGACACTCTTCAGAGAGGTGTATTGTTTTTCTCCCCCGTAAATCTAGCGTTTAAGAAGTGCCCACAAGTTCTCGATAGGGTTTAGGTCAGATGAGGAAGGGGCCATGTCATTATTCCTTCATCTTTAAGGCCTTTACTGGCTGGCCACGCAGTGGAGAACTTCGATGCAAGTGATGGAGCATTGGCCTGCATAAAAATCATGGTCTTTTTCCTGTATCACTGTTTGAAGAAAGTGTCTTCGAAAAACTGGCAGTAGGTTTGGGAGTTGATTTTGAGTTCATCTTCAATGCAAAAAGGTCCAACTAGCTCATCTTTAAAAATACCAGCTCATACCAGTACCCCACCTCCACGCTGGAGTGGAGCTCTGTGCCCATTACTGATCCACAGGTCCATCCATCTGGTCCATCAAGAGTCACTCTCATCTCATCGGTCCATAAAACCTTTGAAAAAAATCTGTCTTCAGATATTTCTTGGCCCAGTTTTGACGCTTCAACTTATGTTTCTTGTTCAGTGGTGGTTGGGTTTCAGCCCTCCTTACCTTGGCCATGTCTTTGAGCACTGAACACCTTGTACTTCTGGGCACTCCAGGTAGGTTGCAGCTCTGGAATATGAAAGTACTGGAGGATAATGGGTTCCTGGTAGCTTCACGTTTGATTCTTCTCAAATCTTTGGCAGCTAATTTGCTTTTGTTCTCAACACGTTTCTTGCGACCCTGTTGACTATTTGCAACAAAATGTTTGATGGTTCTGTGATCACACACCAATATCTTAGCAATTCCAAAAGTGCGGCATCCCTCTGAAAGACTTTTTACAATTTTTGACTTTTTTTGAGTCAGTTAAATCTCTTTTTTGGCCCATTTTGCCTGAGGAAAACTAGCTGCCTAATAATTCTGCACACCTTGATATAGGGTGTTGATCTCCTTAGGCCACACCCTCCCTCATTACACAAATACACATCACCTGACGTGCTTAAATCCAATAAGCATTCAAGTTAATACAGCTTGGAGTTGGAATATACGCATTAAAAATGATGATATGGTCAAAATACTCACTTGCCTAATAATTGTGCACACAGTGTATATATTAAAAAAACTGTTCTAAAAGATTGTCTATTCAATTGTTATCTTTAGTTATATATTACCTTTCTAGTAAGTGTTTTTTCACTTCTTTAAGCTTGGTATGCATCAGTGTTCTTGCTTCATGAGCATCGTGTGCCTTTGTAGATAAAAAGCAAATTCTTTTACTTCCGCTTCTGTTAATTGTTACATTTGTTTTGTAATTCTGTTTCAAGAACTGGATTTTTTTTTCTCATAACTGTTTTCACTTGAGCTGTCAAAGACACCAAGTTGTATTTTACTCATCATTCCTGTTAACTGTTCAGTTTCATTATTTTAGGCCACACATACAAATGTTGTAAGACTGAAGATCTGTATTTCTTTATATTTAGAAAATAGGAAATAACATTAGTTTGTGTTTCCCTATATAAAACCGTCAAGTGGCTAGGGGAGTGACAGCAGTGTTTACTGACTGGCAGACACAGATGCACAAAGAAGGAAATACATACAAACTTAAGTAGAGGAGAATTAAAGAAAAAGGGTGGTGGGGGGGGGGTGTTAAGATATTTTCTCAAGGTACAGCTATTTGTGAAATTGTTAAATTAAAAAAAAAGTTCCCTTTGCTAATATTTCATATTATTTGAGTGAAGAAAACATGCCAAGTTTGTAGATGCTTGTCTGTATAGTGTTGATGTTCAATGTTTTGAGGTATTTGAGATATATTGAATATCACATTTTGATTCTAAATAATCACAATGTCAATTTAAGTCCATATCTCCCAGCACTAAATGACAGTAATGTCTATCAAATGGTTTCAAGTTAATACCTGCTGTTCAGTTCAAAGTTGAAAGATATTTACAGACACAACAGACTTTCCATAGTTAACAGTTTCTTATCTTATAGTTCGAATCCAGGACCGACATCGAGAATTTCAGAAGAGTCTAATCCTGATTACTGCGAGAAAGGGATCCTTTGTACAAAAGAAGAAGAACATCAACAGGAAACAGAAGTTAAAGAGGTCAACCAGCCTTATGTGATTATGCAGAATGTTCATTCTTCTGAAACTGCAGAAAGCAATAATTGTCATGAGGACAACAGTCAAGAACTCTATGACCAGCAAGACTCACTTAGTGTAATGCCAGCAGAGAACACCCAGGGATATGATTTACAAGTTTGTTGCAACCCGCAAGGGCAGGACATCTTGGCCGTTGTAGACGACCTGGATATTTCAGACTCACTACAGACTTCTGAGGGCTCTAAGGAAACTTTGCCCACATTGTCTTCAGACTGTGTTCCTTCATGTTATAGAAGCAAAGTTGCAGCAAGTGACTCTGTACCAGATCAAGAACTATACAACTCATTCCATTACTGGCGAACTCCTATTCCCCAGATTGACCTGGATTTAGAACTACTGTCACAAGAAGCAACTGAGGATACTCAAAAAAGCTTCCAGAATCCCATTTCTTCAGAGAATATGTCTTCTATTAGTCCTGCACGGAGAAAGGAACTAGAGGAAATGATTGAAAACCTAGAACCACATGTGGATGACCCAGATGTAAAAGGTATGTACAGTGAAAGGGCAGTTTCTTTTAATTTAATTTACTTATGCATTATGGTTCAGTGTTAAATAATAAAAGTAAACCTGTATTTTATTCCAAAGTGTAAATGAACACACAGATTACTTTTTATTTTCAGCTGTTATGATATTGTGCCGTCTTAGTTTTTGTGTCCCATCTTCAAAAATTACAATAGAGAGTTGTGTAGATTTGCTTATAATTTAATGTTGCCTAAATACTGATGTTAATGCACAGCGGTCTGCAGCACATTTAAAAGAAAGCTTAAAAGTTGTAGATGTATTTCAGAAAGATTCATGTCGGCATGTATCTGTAAAAGATGCATACTGTCACTAATATTTCAACTGCTGATATAATTGCTTAAGTCTAAGGTAAAAGGTCTCTGATCTTTTTATTTTTCACCATAGATGTAGTCTTTTTTTTTCCCTTCTCACAGACTTGGTGCTTATTTATTTACTAGACATTAAGCCCATTACAATAATGGGCACTAGAACAGTAGTGCATAAACATTAGTAGGAACAGTCTATATTAAATGGCAAGGGACCTTGACCTCATTGTGTTTCTTGTCTTAATTTTTTTTTTTTGTCAAAAATATTTTTGCAAGAAGCCTAAAGTAAAATAATAATAAAAATAAAATTGCTCAGGACCATCTACAACCTTGACAACAACATCTGGAAAACTTCTAACTCTTGATAATGTAACATATAACTGACCCTGGCTGAATACTGGTTCTGGCAAGTAAATGCCAACTTTTTCTAAGGTTTGTTCCTCTGAGTCTTTCTCTCTTAGCGTTTTTCTGACGGTCTTTTTCTTTAATCGATCTATTTGCTCGTATTTTTCTTTGTCTTTCAGCCTTTCCTCTGTTGATGTTTACTTGTTGAGCTGACCGTTCTTCCAGGAGATGTTGCTTATATAGGATTTGATTGTCCGTGTCTTTTGTCCTACTTGACCTTTTTTTTTTTTTTTTTGGGTGGCATGTTAGTAGATACGTCCGTAATATTTTCTCTTACAGTAATATTGGCTTGTATGTGGCTGTAATATGCGTACCTGTATTATTTGTCTTTAATTTTCTCTCACAGTAGTACTGGTTTGTATTTCCGTAAAATGCCTGTAATTTTCTCTGACAGTAATACTGGCTTTGATGTCAGTAATATGACTTCAATTTTCTGTCACAACAGTGGGCAATCAGCAGAGTATCCCCAGCATCTGATGTAATGTGTGGCGTGTAGCTGATAATCATGCCCATAGCGTCTCCCCAGCAAGTATTTTAATATGTGCTGGCGTGCAGCTGATTATTGTATGTTTGGCGTCTCCCCAGCAACGGATTTTATGTATGCAGCTGCAACTACCCAATCAGCACTCTCCCCAACAATGGTGTCCTTTATTTCTTATAGTGTGCAGCAGCGGCTAGGCCATTCACTGTGTGCCCAGCTTCCAGTGTGTGTGCGTCCACGGCGCCGTGCGCATGGGCGGGGCATGGTGTGATGCGCGGCATGGCCTGCGTATGTGCACCAGAAGACCCACACACACGGACACCTGGACGCACACAGGGGTTTTATTAAAGAGGATGCTTACTCCGAAGTGCTTGTGCATGCTTAATATGGCTTCATGTAGGCAGGTGCAATAATAAATAAAAAATTCCCCAGCACTGAAATGAATAATTGAATTCATAATAGTAATTAAGAGATTGGTATGTCTTTTCTGCCTGTTATGTGTATGTACTTGTATTTTAGTTTGATGCCCATCTTCTTTTGTGGGACTTTATCAAATCTATTATAAAAGAAAATCCTGCGACGAGACATGATCTTGAAGAGAGACACTTCAGAGAGGCAGAGACACTTTCACTTCCCGCAACACGGTCAAGGCATGTCATACTGACATCCATTGGAAGCATGTTCCAGTGAGACGGTGACTTGTCAAACAAGATCACAGTCATGTAACCTCTGAGTTGTTGCCCCGCCCTACTTACAACCATTTTCAAACAAGATCATGGTCATCTAAAAAGCGAAGAAGAAAGAGCAGCTCTAAAACGATTGATAAGTTGAAGATGACACGACCACGATTAAGCGAAGAAGAAAGAGCAGTGTGTCGAAAAAAGAGGCCCAAAAGCTCTGGAGAGAAAAGAATGCTCAACAGAATGCAAAAAAAGAACAATAATAATCTCACTAAGCAAAGAAGAAAGATAAGCTCAAACAAAATTAATAAGTTAAACATCACACGTCCACGACTAAGCAAAGAAGAAATTGCAATGCATCGAAAAGAGACCCAAAAGCGTCGGAGAGAAAAGAATGTACAAAAAAGGGATAATTAGCCCAGATTACTCGGTGAAATAACGGAATAGCAAACACTGATCTAATATATGAACATAGGTAATATGTTGGAAGTATGTAGATATTGTAAGGCTTTAAAGTTTAAGTTGGAGACTTGTAAATCGGCAAATTTGTGTTGTCATCAGGGAAAAGTACTGCTACTTCCCAATGAAGAGGCGTTTCCGCGAGAATTAAGAGGGAAATCCACAAACACTACAGGCAAAATATACACATCCACAATAATCTTCTTGCTTTAGCATCGTTCAATGCACAAAACGTTGATTTACACAATAATGGACCATATGTTATGAGAATCTGTGGTCCTGCAACAATTAAATCTATAACAAGTTTAATTTCTATTTGGTCAGGTCTATATTTGTGCTCACGGAGAAGCGCTGCAACATAGAATCGATAGAGTTAAACAATCCAACGTACTAGAAATTATACAGCCAATAATGGATACAAATTGATACGTCCAAAAGTGTTGCACTGTACACATTTATCTAGAACATGGACGAAGAAATTGTCTTGGATTTCTATCTGAATCTGAAAGATTACAGTCGCGTTTATAATAAACCCACATGTGACGAATTGTCAACGATAGTAATTTCGAAAGATAGAGATATCAAAGACAGAGTAGATATTTGTGTATATCCAAAGGAAAAGCATGATTCGTCATTTCTGTCAAATACATTGCCACAGTCAGATCCTTTACTCTTTCGTTTGCTTTTCCCAGATGATGAAATAGGATGGTCGTACAATATGAAAGAAATGCACTCAGAAAAACGTATAACGCTCACACAATATTTTTGGTCCAAATTAGCGATAAGTTCCCATTTATTTAACCCACTTCTATCAACTCAACGTCTATTGCAACATTACATTATTAATGCATATCTAAAAGTCGAATCAAGCTAAACTTAGAACGGAACATATGCAAGAGCTTATTGATCACATTCAAAATTCAAATATCAATAGTTCAGACAAATTCAAAATTGGTAAAGCAGCAATATTGCCTTCATCATATCAAGGTAGTCCAAGAGCATTGCAACAGTTATATCATGATGCAATGACAATATCCAGAACTATCAGTCAGCCGGATTTATTTCTTACAATGACTTGCACTCCACAATAGCCAGAAATCCACAGATTCTTGACAACAATGCCATTGGCTCTGGATATTCCCACTTTCATAAGTAGATTGTTTTTATCAGAAAGTCTTATTTTTATTGAATGAACTTGAAACAGTGCTCGGGCAAATCAAAGCATACATTTACACCATCGAATTTCAAAAACGGGGTTTGCCTCACGTATTGGTTAGTTTGCAAAATAAATATTTAACTGCTGATGATGTAGATAGGTTTGTGCTGAGATCTCAAACAGAGAAACCTATTCTGAATTATGGTACAAAATCATTAAGCAAATGTCTCACAGACCACATTGAAAAGATTAAGTATGTTGGAACTCAAAAGAACAAAAGTGTTTTAAGAATTTTTTATGGAGATTTTACAATAAAAAGTGAACATAATGCATATGTAACAATTCCCATGAAAACAAAATAAATTAGTTGTATTTCCATTGGACCAAACCTGGGGGTTGGCGAACGAAGCCAATCTTCTTTTGTCAATCCTTCTTAGGATTTCAGCATATTAGTAAAACACTACCTCCCCTGTCTGAACAAATGTTGACTGCTCATTAACACATTTGTTCTTGGCACCTGCTGCTCAATATTTATCCTTAAAAATTCCTTCGAGTTATTTACCTGTGGTGCACTTTAAGCTTACTGACCTGTAGTTACATAGATGTGCCAGATCACTATTTTTACATAACAGGATAATATCTGCTATTTTCCAGTCATTAGGAATTTCCCCAGTGACCTTGAAAAATATGTACCAAGGGTTTATATGTGATCTTGCTTATCTCCTTAAAGACGAGAGGTTAAATGTCATCCAGGTGATTTGTTATATTTCAGCCTATTTAATCTAAGCAGTGTTTTTCCCACTACAATTTACAAATCAGTATGTACCTTTTTGCTTTTGTCATGTCCTCAAAGAATTCCAGTATACAGTATTTGTAAAACATGATCATCTCTGCCTAGGCCCGTGTTGGTTGTTGAGTGGTATACTTGTACTTGGCATGTTTTTCAGTCTTTCCTTTAATCATTGCTTCCTTTAATTTACTCATGGTGCACGTTAAGTTTACTGGTCTATAGGTTGTAGGATCAGCCCAGTCAACTTTTTTTATGTAATGGATCAACATTTGTCTACCTGTAGTCTCTTGTATTTTATGAAAAATATTTTTTATGGCATATGCTAAATTTAATATTTTTCTGTATATAATTTTAAGATCACTGTTACTAGTATACTTCACCACCTCCTTAACTTTTTTTTACAACTAAAGTATTGAAAAAGTCTTGTCAGGTCAACTTTTACATTTCTTTTGTTCTACCTCGCTTTAACGGTCTTTTACCATTCTGTCATTTTCAACCATAGATCCATGTCCTTATAATGTCTATGGTTAATGCTGAAGTTAATTATCTAGTAGATGTTCTACAACATGTTTTCTTTTGTATTTCCTTTCTTAACATCTGTTTCATGCACTGCATATTCCTCATTACATTTCTTAGTGTTTCTAAGGTTTGGGATATTCCATTGTATTTAGTGTATTTTAAAACCGTCACCACTTTTCAGCGATCTTTGAAGTCAAAGGTTTTTTTTTTTTTTGCTACATTCACTCAAACTGGACCTGTTAAAATTAAATTTAGTGGTTTTAGTTTATATACTCTAACAAAATACTTTTGTTATTAGCAGTAGATCCTAATGGTTCAATTACTTCTGTCTTGATTGAGTATGACAGAATAGTAAATCTGGACATGCTACTATAATCCTTGGTGTTTCTGATGGGAGTCAGTCTTAATCTGGAGTCACCTTTAGAATAGACAGAATTTTACTCCTCATCTTAGAACCTAGCTCTTTGTTTGTCTTGCGATAATAGCATTTTCTGGACCTGAAAATTATTAGACACCAGTAACTCCAGTATTGATGTCTGTCTGTGGACAGTGAGCAACTCTTACGTTGTGCCCATGTCCATTCACGAAACCAGCTGTCTGTAGTTTTCTGGCCTGAAGTCTCCCTCCACTCCATGCTTGGGCTTCACATTCTTTCTTTAAAGAACACTTGACAGAGTTCATCTAGTCCTTTATTATAACACAGCCTAGCTCCCAGCTCCTAAGTTCAGCAATTATGTACTCAGTGTTTGATTATCAACATGTTTGGCTAACTTCTAAAATGTTTAACATTATAGAAGTCTAATGTTGTGTTGGCCTAGATTGCAGAATTTCTCTAAATGCCTGTATAAACTATTAATATACAGTGCATCCGGAAAGTATTCACAATGCATCACTTTTTCCACATTTTGTTATGTTACTGTCTTATTCCAAAATGTATTAAATTCATTTTTTTCCTCAGAATTCTACACTACACCCCATAATAACAACGTGAAAAACGTTTACTTGAGGTTTTTGCAAATTTATTAAAAATAAAAAAAAAACTGAGAAATCACATGTACATAAGTATTCACAGCCTTTGCTCAATACTTTGTCAATGCACCTTTGGCAGCAATTACAGCCTCAAGTCTTTTTGAATATGATGCCAGAAGCTTGGCACACCTATCCTTGGCCAGTTTCGCCCATTCCTCTTTGCAGCACCTCTCAAGCTCCATCAGGTTGGATGGGAAGCGTTGTTGCACAGCCATTTTAAAATCTCTCCAGAAATGTTCAATCGGATTCAAGTCTGGGCTCTGGCTGGGCCACTCAAGAACATTCACAGAGTTGTCCTGAAGCCACTCCTTTGATATCTTGGCTGCGTGCTTAGGGTCGTTGTCCTGTTGAAAGATGAACCGTCGCCCCAGTCTGAGTTCAAGAGTGCTCTGGAGCAGGTTTTCATCCAGGATGTCTCTGTACATTGCTGCCGTCATCTTTCCCTTTTTCCTGACTAGTCTCCCAGTTCCTGCCGCTGATACACATCCCCACAGCATGATGTTGCCACCACCATGCTTCACTGTAGGGATGGTATTGGCCTGGTGATGAGTGGTGCCTGGTTTCCTCCAAGCGTGACGCCTGGCATTCACACCAAAGAGTTTAATCTTTGTCTCATCAGACCAGAGAATTTTGTTTCTCATGGTCTGAGAGTCCTTCAGGTGGCTTTTGGCAAACTCCAGGCAGGCTGCCATGTGCCTTTTACTAAGGAGTGGCTTACGTCTGGCCCTCTACCATACAGGCCTAATTGGTGGATTGCTGCAGAGATGGTTGTCCTTCTGGAAGGTTCTCCTCTCTCCACAGAGGACCTCTGGAGCTCTGACAGAGTGACCATCGGGTTCTTGGTCACCTCCCTGACTAAGGCCCATCTCCCCCGATTGCTGAGTTTAGATGGCCAGCCAGCTGCAGGAAGAGTCCTGGTGGTTTCGAACTTCTTCCTCTTACGGATGATGGAGGCCACTGTGCTCATTGGGACCTTCAAAGCAGCAGAAATGTTTCTGTAACCTTCCCCAGATTTGTGCCTCGAGACAATCCTGTCTCAGAGGTCTACAGACAATTCCTTTGACTTCATGCTTGGTTTGTGCTCTGACATGAACTGTCAACTGTGGGACCTTATATAGACTGGTGTGTGCCTTTCCAAATCATGTCCGATCAACTGAATTTACCACAGGTGGACTCCAATTAAGCCGCAGAAACATCTCAAGGATGATCAGGGGAAACAGAATGCACCTGAGCACAATTTGGAGCTTCATGGCAAAGGCTGTGAATACTGTGAATACTGATGTACATGTGATTTCTCATTTTTTTTTATTTTTAATAAATTTGCAAAAATCTCAAGTAAACTTTTTTCATGTTGTCATTATGTGGTGTTGTGTGTAGAATTCTGAGGAAAAAATTAATTTAATCCATTTTGGAATAAGGCTGTAACATAACAAAATGTGGAATAAGTGATGTGCTGTGAATACTTTCTGGATGCACTGTATTCATGCCATGGCCTTTGCAGCTCTTGCTCAGGGAGGGATGTGTTTAGATATCATATTTCTTCTCTAATTGATGCAGAGTTTTCCAATCACCCCGTGACCCTGTCTACTTGTCTTCAATGATGTCAGACAACACAGTCAATGTTTATAGGCCTTTGGTCATATTCCTGTCTTTTTATTTTTCCTGCTTTTGTTTGCTTCCTTACATCATTACCCAAACACCTTGCTGCCGCTTTGCCCTTTGTAATACTTTACACTCACTTTAACCTTCTAACACAAACACGGCAGCCTACACTATATTTGATCAAATGTGCTTCCCTAAGGCACTCCAGCATGAGTGAGAAGCAATGTCTTGTCTCACCAATATTGTCTTACAAATTTGGTTATTTACAGTCATATGAAAACGTTTGGGAACCCCTCTTAATTCTTTTAAATTTTTTCTTTATCATTGGCTGAGCTTTCAAAGTAGCAACTTCCTTTTAATATATGACATGCCTTATGGAAACAGTAGTATTTCAGCAGTGACATTAAGTTTATTGGATTAATTGAAAATATGCAATATGCATCATAGCAAAATTAGACCGGTGCATACATTTGGGCACCCCAACAGAGATATTACATCAGTACTTATTTAAACCTCCTTTTGCAAATATAGCCTTTGAGTGCCTGGATTCGGGATGGAGGTATTTTTGACCATTCTTCCATACAAAATCTCTCCAGTTCAGTTAAATTTGATGGCTGCCGAGCATGGACTGCCTGCCTCAAATCATCCCGTAGATTTTCAACTATATTCAAGTCAGGGGACTGTGACGGCCGTTCCAAAACATCGTACTTCTCCCTCTGCATGAATGCCTTTTTTAATTTCAAACTGTGTTTTGGGTCTTTGTCTTGATGTAATAACCAACCCCTGCATAACTTCAACTTTGTGACTGATGCTTGAACATTATCCTGAAGAATTTTGATATTGGGTTGAATTCATCCGACCCTTGACTTTAACAAGGGGGGCCCTTGGACTGGGGTAGTCCCTGAAATAGCCACACAGCATGATGGAACCTTCCACCAAATTTGACATTAGGTAGCAGGTGTTCTTCTTGGAATGTGGTGGTGTTCTTGTGCCATGCAAAGTGCTTTTTGTTATGACCAAATAACTCAATTTTTGTCTCATCAGTCCAAAGCACTTTGTTCCAAAATGAATCTGGCTTGTCTAAATGAGCATTTGCATACAACAAGCGACTCTGTGGCGTGAGTGCAGAAAGAATTTCTTTCTCATCACCCTGCCATACTGATGTTCTTTGTGCAAATTGTTCTGAATTGTAAAACGATGTACAGATACACCATCTGCAGCAAGATGTTCTTGCACGTCTTTGGAGGTGATTTGTGGGTTGTCTGTAACCATTCTCACAGTCCTGTGCATATGCCGCTCCTGTATTTTTCTTGGCCCTGGGTTTAACAGCAGCTGTGCCTGTGGCCTTTCATTTCCTGATTACATTCCTTACAGGTAAAACTTGACAGTTTAAACCTCTGAGATAGCTTTTTGCAGCCTTCCCCTAAACTATGATACTGAACAATCTTTGTTTTCAGATCTTCTGAGAGTTGCTTTGAGGATCCTATGCTGTAACTCTTCAGAGGAGAGTCAAAGGGAAGCACAACTTGCAATTGACCATCTTAAATACCTTTTCTCATGATTGGACACACCTGTCTATGAAGTTCAGGGCTTAACGAGCTAATCCAACCAATTTGGTGTTGCAAGTAATCAGTATTGAGCAGTTACATGCATTCAAATCAGCAAAATTACAAGGTACCCACATTTTTGCACAGCCAGTTTTTCACATACACATTGAAAAAATCACATTGATTTAATTTCATACAACTAAATACTACTTCACTAAAAATCTTTGTTCGGAAAACACCCCAGTAGTCAGATGTTCAGGAAATGAAAGACATACCACTGTTATCTTTTTTGTTGAAAGTAAATTAAGCAGGCTGAAAGGGGTTCCCAAACTTTTTCATATGACTGTACATGTCAGTGTCATTGCAACTTTGAAGAATGGCAATTTAACATGCAGCATTTTTGACTGACTAATTTTATGGACAATATGTGACAATATGGTCAATGTACAGTAATCAAAAAAGTATGTTTATAAATATTAAATTTCTGTTGATTTGAATAAAGAAACACATGTACATGAAAAAAATTGTACTAGTTGATATAAAAATATTCTCAAAACCATTATGCATTTTAAAATTAACATTCAACTTTTATTTATTCACAAGCAATGGTCAGAGGCAGCTTTCCTTCAGCTGCTTAATTCTACTAGATATCACTTCCTTGTGTAATTTTTGTTTTTCTATGTTTGTAATTTTTCACTGGATAACTATGTTGAATATAATCCAGGAAAAAAGTATGCTTGAAGGAAAAAAGCCCCTAAAGACATTTTAGCACAAACTGAATTTACAAAATTTCTTTTTGTTATTACTTTTGATAATTTGGTATACGTTTGTACTCTAAAATGTGATGTAACGGTGGTGCATCCTGGTTATTTTAAATGTTAGTTTGACTAAAGGCCAGAAGAGTACCACTGTATTTATATTGTTTGTAGTAAAGCTTTAAAGAGGAGTTTCAGCTTCTTTTAGAATATTTCTTTATTGCCAAAATAGCTTGTGTCAGTGCCCAAACCACTTTTTATCCGTAGTGTGTATTTTTAATAAACAGCACCTTTTATTACTGATCTTTAATCTGTTTGTTAACACAAACAAACTAATTCCTAGAGTGAAAATTATCAGGTTTGTTGCTTCCATGTAAACAAGCCCTTATTTGAATTTACATATTGTTTTTCATTTGTCTAATTTCTAAGTATAAGATGTGAAAAATGGATTTGTCAAAATTTGATTTTACAGGGCAGTTTTAGCCATAGAAATGAGCAAGACAGTAAATCCCACCATACAGCGCATTAATGTAAAAAAAATTAATCACTTGCAAAAACAAATACACAAAAAATGTTTTTATTAATGCTGGTCCTGGTATTTCTTTTAAAGATCTCAAATATTAATATGTGATCATCCCCATCATATCCTCATATAGATAGCTTTTGCTCCTGTTTCAGCATTCCTACCTGCTACACCTTCACCAGTGCCCATGTGTTAGCTGCAGGGTTGTGAGCTGGAAGCACCATTCTCAAATGTTTAACTCCCAGGCCCAGCTCATCTCCTGGTGGTGAGGACAGTGGCTTATTGGGGACATCTAGCCGCACTCTCTGTGGCTGCCCTTAATGTAGTGTTGACCTCCAAACACTGCTCTTTATCTGTAACCACAACCAGTGCCTTGCTTTCTGCAGCTCCTCTGCTAGCTCCCTAGTAGCCTTTGTTCATTTAGGTCCAGTCATGCCAGCTCAGCAAAGACGTTGAATGGTTGCTGTGCTGACAAAACCCCTGCATCCAACTTCCAAAGGGTGGATAGTTGCATTCCCGCCAACCTCTTATTCAGTGATAAGGACCATCTTTGCAGCCATCAGCCACATTACAATGTCTATCCTGTGGGTGGTGGTTGTGATCTCGCTTGGAAAAACCAGTTGCCCCCTAAGGTCCAAGTACATTTCCCATGCATTTCTAAGCGTGAGTGAGGATATTGTTTTTCTTGCTGCACTCTTTCCTATGTCCTCTTTTGGGTTTATGAATTGTGCATACTTCGGTTTTGCTGTATCTAAGGTGGTGTTTGCCTCCATTCTACAGTTCTGATACAAAATAACATTTTACCTTCTTAGAATAGTGTAAGTGACTGTTAGGACTCATTAGTAGCAAAAGAAAATTACAAATTAATCAGTCAATATATTTGCTTTTTTTTTTATTAAAAAAAGTGTAAATGCATGCAATATATTGATACAGTGGTTTCTTAACTTTAAGGACTGATTTGCTGAAATCAAAAATACAGCAGACCCCTTCAGTCAACATTTACTTGTTAGTTACGTGTTATAACTAACACATTTTTTGTATCTTTTTATAACATCAGCACATCAAAATACTAAGATTGTAATCCATTATAGCTAAATTTGCATTTCAAAGCCCTGGATTTCAAATATTGATGCATAATAATCCATTGGACATAAAGCTAATATACCAGCAAGCATCCAATCGGCACTGATGGAACAAAAGTGGTACATGGCACAGGCTGAGTGGAATTAAAGGATTGCAATGACCAGACGTGTACATGAATTTAAAATAGAAACCTGCGTTGCAGCTGATAAAGGTTAGAGTGGAGAAGTACTGAGTTTTAAGAATTGATGAGAGAGAAAGAAAGGTGCACTCTCAACAGGAGTAGGAGAGAGTAGTAAAGAGAGCAGTAGTAAAGTAAAAGTCATTAAAGTAGTATAAGGGTTCAGCCTCTGCAGCATTCCAGGAGTGAAGGTTTTTCTACTAGTGCATTTAATTAATTTGAAAAACAAATATTTTATGGCCTATTAGTGTTTTTATTCTGCCATATTAGATTAATCTTGCATTGTAGATTTCTCCTTTCCTTGAATAATGTTTTGTGTAATGGAGCAGTTTAGTATTTGTCAGTTCTTCTTCTTTCTGCTCTGTTTCTTTCCAGTTGTGTTTGGTTTAAAAAAAAAAAAAAAAACTTCACAATGAACATGTACAGTTTGAAATGGGACCATGTTAGATTGATTGTTTTTTCTAGTTCATTCCTGGGATGCCACTGTGTTGCCAGTTTTGTTACAACCAGTTTAATGGTAACTTTATTTTACCTCTGATCTCTTTTTAATTAGCTGGTCTTTTTTTCTTACTCTTTCTTTCAGTAAAATGAGGTTGAGCAGGATTTGAATTTATAAAAAATTTAGAAATCTTTTTATTTTTGAGTTTTAAATGATTAATTTTTGTAGTAACCTACCTTTTTATGTGCAGCTTGCTCCCTTAATTGTAATCTAAGAAAATAATTTTAATGACAAGCAGAGGAAAGACCTCATCAAATGACACTAAAAGGTGGCAGCAAGGATGCTTTATTATTCATTTAGAAATAATGACTTAAATAACCAGAACACCAGGAACAGGCAAAGTCAAACTTAAAATGATAGTAAAAGTCTTAAAACCAAGGTAAAAAACACAAATTTCTCACATAACATACATAAATGCTTTCTACATTCCAATAAAAGTTTGCTTACTCTAGGTTTTGTATTTATGAAAATGACACCAAAATGTAGAAACTGGGAAGAAACGGCTTACTTAGTTAAGGCAGGAGTCCAGTTAAAACCAGAAAATGATTGGGGTGATAGCTAAAAGTTACATTGGATCTCTAGGACAGGGCCACATCCCAGTTCAGGTATATAGTGAACGGCTGGCTTCGTTGTCATGTGCATTTCATTGTAAATTGACTGATTGTTAAGAAAACAAGAAGGAAATGAAATCAGTAAATGCAGGTGTTAAAGACCAAGAAGGAAATAAGGCTTGGTGATCTTAACAAACAAGTTAACTAAAATGAAGCATAGAGATTTTCGGTGAGCAATAATTGCTTCTGTGTCCATAATTAGCTTTAAATTAATAAACTGCATTTGAACAAAAACCTGTGGCATCTATGGCAATATTTTGTGGGAGCAAACACTACCAATAATATAGCAGTGTACAGCTTATTAGAAGAATTACAATAAACCAGAATTATATCAGGAATGTATGCTGGTGCCTGTACATAAAAAGCAGTGAAAGAGGCATGCATACGTTTTTCTTACTTTGTTTTTAACCACCATAGCATTGCATTTTATTTCAAAAAACATGTAAAAAGCTTTTTTTTTTTTTTTTGCATGAAAAATTACATTTTTGTTAAATCTCAAAAGTATAATAATGATACAAATAATAGTAATGATGAATAAAAATAATTATATGAAATGAACAACAATGACAGTAATAATAATACTACTAATGATGCCAAAACAGTATATAATCTCAAAATGAGTTGTTTGTGTTGTAAATCTTAAAGCAAGATGAAAGACCTAATCCAGTGTCAGAGTTGGGGCAATAATGGCGTGTTTCTTTTCAGATTTCCTTTCCAAATGTATCAGTTTTTGAGCAGCACACTGCATAGGTACAAGTCAAATTCTGTTTTTTTCTGTGGGAGGTACTGTATATTTTCTGTAAAATACCTACTAATAAGATGCTGCAGATTGATCCATGGTGTGCTGGGTCGACCACGACTCTTTAGTGGTAGTGTGGACTGTGGATGTGCGGTAGTGATTTGTTCTACAAGCTGGCATGAAAAGTTTGCATGAGATACAGTTTTGCCAGCTTCTTGTTTATATTACACGAATGCATTCCAAATGCACTGTTCCACCAGATGACAAAATAACTTTTTGTAATATTTCTTTTGCTTCCTCCACATAGTGGGATAGAAAGTAAATTGTTGACCTGCACAATTTACATCGCCCATCAAGCCATTGTACAGTAATCGACCACATTACAAGGCTTTGTTACCTGTTTGACTTTTGTCTGTACAGTGCTAAGATGACAAGCATCTTTCTTGTCCTTCCATTTCAGCGCGAGTACTGTAATTTAGGTTTGTCAAAGTCTTCAGTCATGTCACAAAAGTTGGGATGCGCTGTTGCATATACGTCTGTCTGTCTTTGCAGCAAGATGTCAAATAGCTCTTGTGATGTATAAAAATTGTCCATGGTTACACAGTAACCTTGATCCATCAGAGCATCTATCAAAGTAATCACCAATGATATAGCAATACTGTACTGATTCTATTTCCCTTTGGCTTTGTACGCAGGGAATGGGACAAATTTCAAATGTATCCTGTTTTAGATGAAGAAAACTCATAGAACTTTTGCCAAATCTTGCTCCTTTTTATGTGATGTACTGTATCAATGACAGTCAGCCCTTGTAAGCAGCGAGACTGTCATCAATGCTGACACCATGGTCTGCAATGTAAACGCTCCAAACTTTTGGAAGGCAAAACAATGGCCTGGTATATCTCCCAGATTTTCATCAGTTTGAGTGCTGGATGGGTATTCTCGTCAAAGTCTTCATTGTTGGTAAAGTGCAGATATTTCATAAGTGAAAATCTACACTCGGACATATTTCTCCAAAGAACGGTGTTCCCAAGATTTTGTTCTTGGACTAGTACTATCGCTGCTCAGGTTTCGGTACAAGTCCTTGCAATATCAATAAGCCCAAAAAGGCCCACATACAGTCGGCAGATACTGTTTCCCATTTTTTTGAACTGCTTAGGTGTACAGTTATTTGCCCAACACTGATTTGTCTTGACATTTCTGTTGATCACATCATCATCCAGGAATAACTTCAGGTAAGTGAGTGGATCTTGTCTGTCAACATCCACTTTTTTATTCCTGGTTGCCCCACAAAATCAAAACGAGGTGGAGCTGCTTTATGTGAAGTAGGGTCAACAGACAGCCAAATGCAAGGGTCATTTTCACCACCTGAGGATAGATTCACTTCCTCATCACTGCTGCTTTGTAGGTTACCAATGTTATAGTAGGTCTTGTATAGCATAAGTAGTTTGGACTTAAATAGACTTCCTCTTAGATTGAGCCTACTATGATGCTAAGAGATGTCTGAAGTGCCAAATAAATTTGGTTGTTGTTTTAGCCAAAATTGGAAGTAAATGGCTAACTAAAAAAGATAAAATATGATTCAGTTGTTATCTTTTAATGAAACATGGCTTATCTTCCTAATGAAGAAAAAGAATGCATATTTTGTATTTGAAACAGGTGTCAAATGTTGTTTTCTTCATGGCTATTTCAATACAGTATTAAATATTAAGAAAAACGAAATATATTTGTATTCAATTGGTATAGCACAAGTAGATGTATTGACTGCTGCACTGAGAGCCACCACAATAGACTCCCATCTGAAAAGCTCCAGCCATAAGCACCGTGATCATCTGATTGAACACAAGAGAGATACAGCCTGTCGGGACCAGTTTACCGCAGAACAAGTGCCTTTAATCACAAACACAGCAGACACTGAGGTATGAAAACTCTGTTCATTTGGTTGGAATGATATAAAGCTAAGTAATATATTGTTAGACTAATAGGAACTATTAACATTACTGATTTTATTTTGCCCTACTGTTAAATGTAGAGGTAAAAATTGTTTGTGTGCAGCAGCACAAAGTCTAATACGTATGATCTTGCATGCTGTAATATAGTGACAAAGCAGAATTGTGCTTTCTAAATGCCATTAGTTCACTTTTATTTTATCTATTTGAACACATTTGTACATCTTTTAATATTCTTGAAATCTAGAATTAATTTGTAGGTCTGTAACTTTTCCATTTATAAAGAGTAGTTTATGGTAAATTAAAATTTTGCTTGTTTTATATATTCTGCATTAAATGTTATATGGCCATTATAAAGATTAACTAAGCAAGGGAGTGACAATACCAAATATTGATTCCTATAAAAAGTGAATTGGCAGAAATTTAATTGTCGCAAAAATTAGTTGCATCTTATGTTGTTATCAATGTAATATTAATGTATTGGTTTATTGCTAAATAGATTTATTTTGTTGTAAACTTGTGGAGTATAATGTTTTTGTGTTGTTGTGTTAAAATGCATCAAATTAGCCTAGACATAAATATTTTCACATATGTGTACTTCAGCATGGCCTATGTTAGTGATTTTACTACAAACAAGTCTACCATGTATTGCATTTATTACTATAGAGTTTCAGTAGTTTGCATGGTACATCCTAATGAGTAAAAATGTGAATTCAAAAACATTTTAGTTTAAATTATTAGAAGAAATTTAGAAATGAAATGGCAACAACTCGGCACATTTTTTTTCCTAACAGAAGTAGGTACAAGACGTTGTAGTGCAAAGCCCAAAGTCACAGTTCCGTCTTTCATGATTTACATAATTTCTGCATCCTTGTTTGATTAGTTAGATGGGTAATATTTTCCTAAAATACTTAGTTACTATGCATTTCTTCAAAGGTTCCATGGAGAAGCAACAAGACCTTGTACTGTATAGAGTGTGTACATTGTAAGAATATACTTTATTATTGTCAAGCTAGTGTTCATTGTATAGCTGTGCTGTCCCACCTTGTACAATTTTTTAACTTTATATATTTTTTTTGTTTGTTTTACAATAGAGTCTCAAATCTAGTCTTCATTTTATACATGACGATGATTCAGAGATAAGCGAGGGCAGTCTTAGCCCAGAAGAAGAGAGAAAATCCAAGCAGCAGGTAATTTTTATGAGCAGTAGTTTCTCTTTATGTCAGTTATTCTTAATCTACTGAATACAATGAGGGTCCAAATCAAACAATTTGAAAATGGGCCCTGCTAGATTGTTAAGTTGCAACATGTTCCTTCATAAACTACACAAAAAATTTACAAGTTAAATCTGCTGTATTAATATCAAGCCAAAAGAAAACAAAAGCACCAGTTTTTTACTTCCCCACCAAAACACACGCAATTTTTGTTTTCAGGTCTGAAATTTGTAGTCCATGGCAATCATTTTTTTAAATTACAATCTGATAAAGATGGAAAGTGTTCCGTTTTTAGCAGAGAAACACTGACTAACTCTGAATGGCACATCTTTTACCTCAAAACATTCATCTACACACATTCTATAGCTCAACTACTAGTAACTCTAGGAAGCTGAAAGGAAAAACTTTCTAGATAATACATCACCTAATTGGGTTTTTTGTATGAAGTCACCTTTTTTGCATGCATTGAAAAAAAGCATTTTCTTCAAAGTTGATTGGATATTCCAGAAAGCTATATTCAGTTCGACACTTAAATAACTATCTTCCAAACATTTTGAACATTTTAGACAAAGTTCATAAATCAATAGATCTTTCCAGAATACTTCCCTTAACATACCATAGACTAATGTGCAGTTTCATATTGAAGAAATTTTAGTCCTGTCAAAATTTCCCTTTTACATATCTTTTTCAAGAAGTCACAGACAAACCTAGAAAAGCATTTTGGCAATTGCAATGTTTTGTCACTGCACATTAAGTCTGTTTCTATCAGAAAGACACAATAGGAAGCACATTTAATTAGCAAAGTGAAAGACACTCTTTACTAATAAGGATGAGTCGCTTGAGCATGTTTACTTTGGATGATTCTTAACACTTGTCAGGCAAATCAAAATTGAACATTATGGACAGTAAACCCTGCTATGTCTGGAAGAAAGTTAAGACTACATTTATTTATTTTTTTAATTAAAAGCAAATAACAATTCATACAATCAAATCAAACCAAACTTAAAGCCAAAATTCAACCCCTACCCAAAAGAAAGAGGGTAGCCCACCAACAAAGATTTGTTGAATTGTGAATTTCCCTTTGAGATTAATAAGCTATATATGTATCTCTCTCTATCTAACAAAGAGAATTTGATTTTTTTCCCCAGTTTCAGATAGTGTAGGACATCAGTTACCCACTGACTTAAAGGTGGTGGGTTGGGATTCTTCCAGTTGAGCAAGATAAGTCTACATTCAAGTAGTGAGGTAAAGGCAATTATGATTTGTTTGTCCCTCTCCACTTTAATGGATTTGGAGTGATTGTGATTCCCAAGGCTGTCTGACAATGTTAATTTGGTGCATGCCCAAAACATGTGGCCCAGTCAGGCTAGAGCTAGATTGCAACGTTCACAGTTTAAATCTTGCAGTGGAAACATTTTGTGTTGTTTTAATCAAGATAAATGATCTCAATAGAATATTTAAAGTTGAATAATTGAGTGTTTTGCACTTTTAGCTTTGGAGCTATAATGTATTCTGTGCATGGCTGCTTTCCAGTCCTTTTCTGAAATGTTAAATGAAAAATCCTTTCCCCATTGTGCCCTGGAATCTTTGAAAGGAAGGGACTTTGAAACGTTTTTAGAAATTGGAGATGCTATCTGAGTCTTCAAGTTTGATCAGTAGGTGGAAGATAAAGGAAAATTGGGCAGGTTTTGGTTTAGCAAAGTTTCTAGCTTGAAATAGTGGAAAGATCGTGTTGATAAGTTAAATCTGAAGCTTAATTGCTTATAAAATGCAAAAACGTTATTGAGATTCAAGTCTCTAAATGTTTTAATCCCAGATATTTTCCAAGCCTTAAATACTATGTTTGTTTCAGAGGGTGGACAAGAGTTATTATGTAGAGGTGCAAAAGAGAACAGGCGAGCAGGAAATATAAAGAAGTAGTGCTAAATTCTATTGCACACCATGCTTGTTTATATTTACTAATTGGTATCAATGTGCAGGTCTTAATGGCTTGTATATTTGCTGCCCAATAACACTAGAATTACCAAAGCCTATGATAACACTGGTAAATCCAGCCCACCTTAAATCCCTTCGCACCTCTCCATCAGCATCTTTTGTCTTGTAAATGTCAATAAGCACAAACAGCCTGCTATACTATCACCCCCACTGTCGCAAAAAAGGGCAAGAAGTTCTCCCTGCTCTAGCCTTGATTATCTTTGAGTAAAGTGCTAGAGTTTTAGTGGGAAAATAATAGATCGCAATTTGAAATACATACATTTGATGTGTGTTCAGTGTCTACAACAATCTATGTAAAGACATTGTTAAAACAGAAATGTTTTTCATTTTTTAGTAATAAATGACAAAATGTCGACATGAACTGTATGATGTGTTAAGGCTGAAGTCCAAATATCAAATAAACATTTTCTCAGAAGGTACAAGTGAAATAAGACCGCTTCCGTGGTACAGCGATAAGAACTGCTGACTTGAAATCAAAAGGCCATGGGTTTGATCCTGGGTGCCTCGCAAATGAATTTGAGTTACTTGGAAAAAGCAGTCTTTTTTTGAAAATCTGCTAGTGCTTTTAGGAATGCTGACATGGAATTTTGTGGGTCAGGTTACAGGTAGTCCCCAGGTTACGGACATCCGACCTATGACTTACGAACAAGGTCACAGCTGCGACGCATGTGCCTCAGTAACTGCTGCTCTGTCATCTTCTGCCTGGGGATGCTGCAAGCAGTGGCTGGAGAGGGGCGATTTCGCTGCTCGCGCAGTGTAGTGTCCCTCGGGCGGCTCTTGCCGGCAAGCAGTGACCCGTAGTCCATAGTCACCGGGGCCACAGCTATCACTCGTGTGCAGGACGATGGTTTGCTGCCCGCTCACTACGCCGCCGCAGCAGCTCCTGCTTCTGACTGGACGCAAGCTGGATGGAGTGAAGGGGGGCGTTTCACTGCCCGCCCATTATACACGTCTGGTAATGCTGCAAGCGCTGACCCGGTTGTGGCTGAACGGGGGCCATTGAGAGTGAATGGGGCGGTGGGGGTAGCATTGTAGTATGCCTTGGATGGCTGCCTGTTGAATTGGGGTTGGGCGAATCACTACCCGCCTTTGGCCGCACTGTGTTTGTTCTCGGTGAGCGGACGATGCAGGCAGCATACTGTAGTGGACGTGACTGTGTGGTGAGCAAGTGATGAACCCCTCCTCGTCACCCTAAGTCATTCTCAGTAGCAAACCTGTTTGTACTGTTACGCACATAGGAGGAAGTTGTCTCTTGTCAGTATATCAGACGTGTTGATGGGTGCCTTCCTGCTGTGATAGCGCGGACAGTGCTGTGCAGAAGTGCTCATCTTAACCTTTTGTCTTCACCCTTCAAGAATGTCTCTGAATCACAAATCTGATGCAAGTGCTGTTGATATAGTAAAGAAGAGAAAAACCATCACCATTGAAAATAAAGTAGGAATAATAAAAAGGTCAGAGGGGGGTGAAACTCCATCATTCATTGGCAGAGCACTTGGTTACAGTCGGTCAACAATAGCATTTATTAAAATAATAAACGTGTTCTGACTTGCATGTATATTCAACTTAAGTAGAAACCTACAGTCCCTATCTCGTGCGTAACCCGGGGACTGCCTGTATATATCATCTATACTTATATAATACCCTATCATCTGCATATAATATTTTCTGTTCAAGTACTTCTCTGGAAACCCTCTTTAATCTCGTGCATTTCGAAAATAAACAGCCAATGGCTCCATGGCAACTGCAAAAAAGCATTGGTGATAAAGAACATCCATGTCGAGTACTGCATTCTATATAGTTTGAAGTATTCCAAAGTATTGTTGTTAATTTGAACTGAGGCTTCTGAACTAGTATAAAGTAGTTTGATCCATGCACATATGTTTGGAACAAACCCAAATTTGTCCAATATGGTAAATAGGTAGTCCCATTCAACCATGTCAAATGCTTTTTTGCATCCAAAGATAGTGAGATCTCTGGGTTGTTAGATTTAATGGTTGAACATATTAAATAAACTTCAGAGATTATAATCCAAGTGTTTTATTAAGTATCTTAATGTCATTATTTAGAAGTGAGATTGGCCTGTATGATGCACATTGTAATAAGACCTTATTTTTCTTAGAAAAGACAAAAATTAATGCTTGGCGAAGAGTTTGAGGTAAAATGTTGTCTTTAGCTTCTGTAAACGTTGCTAATAATAGCGGAGCTAACTTATTTGAAACTTTTTTTTTTTAATAAAATTCCTGAGTAGCCATCAGAGCTGGTTCCTTTCACACTTTGAAGTGAGTTTATAGCATAAAGTAATTTGAGTGTAAGAGGTTTATCCAGTTGCACAGCCCTAAGAGTATCTAGCTGTGGTATCTGTAATGAGTCAAAGACACTACATTAAACAGTAATACCTTCACATGATGGTAGCAGTGTCATGGATTGAGAATTTTATACTGAAATATGGCCTGGGCAACTTGCCATCATTGAAGGAACTATTCATTCTGATATTTATCTGAGAGTTTTTTAAGAAAATATCAAGCCATCTCTATTTCTTGACTTGTAAGAAGACATTGATCCAAAACATACAAGCAAGTCTGCATCAAAATCTTGTTAGAAAGGAAATAGTGTTTTGGAATGACTTAAAGTCCAAGTGTAAACCCCCACTTCAGTATTCTGATAGGATTTAAAATGAGAAGTTTATACTCAACTATAAATTTATCAAGTAGAAATTGGATGTTCACTAGATTTTTTTTTTTTTTTTTCGGGTGGAGAATTCCTTTAATATATTTTTATATTATTTACCCCATATAGTTTGTTGTAGTGATGGCCAAGAACAAATTGTCATCTCCTATTTTCATGGCAAATGGTCACAACAGCGATTCTGATAGAACAGGAGCCTATGGTTACCAGCACTAGACGACACCAGACAGTACCAAAAGTGTTACTTGTGTTGAGTAAAATGCTCTTGTGATCTAAAGTGAAATATGGTCAAATATGATCATCATTTCAAAAGCTATGATGAAAAGCACATCTAGTTTGAAGGGGCTTCCTGTTTATGGACTATTTTCATTTTCTAGAGGTATTTATTTAACAGAATTTTAGCAAAAAATGCATGCTTTTGCACTTTGTGAGCATATAACTGGATGTCTTGACATGTGAACGACCAGGGAGCTGGAGTTACCCAGAGCTTTGATCCTACAAAAGTCCGAGAAGGCAGTGGGAGTCATTAAGGCGTGTATTGGGAGTCCAGTGGTGGCCACTGATGGCAGTTGGGACCTGGGCCTAAGAGATGAATTTCAGATTGGGAGCCCTGCTGGGAGCCATGGAACAGCAGGGACCCAGACCTATAGAATATTGTTGGCTATGACTGTCAATTGGGCGTCTCCTCTTTCTGATTTATTAAAAGCACTTGTTCACTCTGCCACCTACATCTTGTCTGGATGCATCTGTCCTCATTTGCCTGGCTGATGTTGCTTTCATTACTATTGACAGTGGCAGTTTTGATATGAATAATAGGAATGCTGGCATATTGAAAGAATGGGTACAATGGGAGAGGGATGTATAAAAATTTAATGTTTTGCATGCACAAATCAGAAGCATAACAAACATCACCATCAACTAACCTGTTTCAAAAATAGTGGGTTTTTTGTTTTGTTTTCAATTATTTCCTTTGTTCCACCCTCAAGGAAGTTTGCTACTGAAAAGCAACTGTACTGCTCATTCATCTATAAATCAAACCTTCTGTGTGTTTCATTGGCTCTGATACAAGAATGAGATTAATGTGCCCCAAATTATTTCTTGCAAATCTTAGCACAGTGTTCACTAAGACCTGCACTCCACAGTTTATATGGTAATTGCACAGCTTTATAGTGCAAATTGCATTGTTGTCAATTTCTGTGACATTTTTGTACATTATCAAACCCCCAGCTTCAGGGGCAGCTTATATTGATAGGTCATAAGGCTTCTCAACAACTGTTTTTGTTATCTACTGCATGAGCATACCAAATATGTGTTATCTTTATATTCTGCTGTATTTAATGTAAATATTCATTGTTTATATTTTACTGCTCTCATTGGTCTTTCAGAGACTTGCAAAAATGCTTTTGCTGCATTGTGTGCACATGGCAAATACGAAGATAAAGTTATTTGAAGTGTACTTGGGTATGTAGGGTCTAGATCTAGAATATCAAAAAAATGTCTAAAAGTGTTTGGGGGGGGGAAAAAAGTGATATATTCTAAATTAGTTGTAAACTTTTAATTCCAGCTTTCTCCTGCAGTGACATAAAAACTTGATATCCTAATGCAAGAGGTTTGTTGTCGTTTTTTAATAATTTACATGCATATTATTCATTTTAAGGATGTTGTACCGCAAGTGCTTTTGGATCAGTACTTGTCCATGACAGATCCATCCCGTGCCCAGACTGTTGATACAGAAATAGCAAAACATTGTGCCTACAGCCTTCCTGGTGTAGCACTCACCCTTGGCAGACAGAACTGGCACTGCTTAAAAGATACATATGAAACTCTGGCATCTGATATGCAGGTAAGTGTGCTCAGCAGCATGCACATCTCTTTTACAGTAGTGTATATTTAAGAACTTCTAAAGTGTCCTTGATTTATACAGTCTTGTTGCATTATTAAATCAATTGGTGACGTTGTATCACGTTTATATGCACATAAAAATGGTATGCTTTGCTTTGTTTCATCGTAAGATATTTTGATTCAGCATTACTCTGTGATAAAGTTAAGCAATATAGTTAACCTTGTAGGATTAGCTATTGCAGATAATATTTATTACATCAAAATATAATTATGAACTTATTTTCAAAAAGAAATTAATAAACAGAATACAATCCTAATTTCATTCTGTTTTTCAGTCCAAAAGTAACACGTACTCCATTTTGATTTCTATATAGCATGTGTTTTTTTATAACTTGCAATATTTTCATTTGTGGGGTTCATTAGCTCCATATTTCTCAACCACAGTGGGGTCACGTGTTGCTACCGGTGGGTTGTTGTAGCTTGTCACCGGTGGGGGTTCCTAAGTGATCGCCAGAGTTGCATGATACGTTTCACTGTTTCTAATTGAGCTTGTCTCACAACAGAAGACACCCCAAATCAGATGAGCCAAGTTTTATCAAGGGTGAATTAAACCCCCACCAAGTGTCTTCTGATGGTGCTCGGTTTCACGGGTGATTTGCATTGACAGCGAGCGAGTCATCATTGAATTTAATGAGGCAAAACTAGGTTGCGTGTCATAATGCTTAGAAACACTGCATTAACTGACCATAGCTGAGAATGTTAGTTTTGCATGCATAATTAGCCATGTGCAAAGCTATGATCTCAAAACAAGCATTAAAGTATCCAACCTCCTTGTTAGATAGAGACCCTATTAAATAATAACAAAAGATTTACTACTAATAGAAAGTTGTTTCTTTTTTCTTGATGGAAGAAAAAAGTGTGAAGCATCTGCACAGACACCTGGGAAGTTGTGCCCAGGGCTGCATCTTCAAACAATAGAACGAGACAGTCCAATGACCCTGCTTTATGGCACGGCTAATGTGTGTTCTAAGACTGGAACACTGTGAGGACAATGATCTATATGTTATTTACTTATTGCTAATTTGTGGCCTTTTGTTGTATTGTGTCTGTGATACACATTTTGTCTCCTCAAAGTTCAGATCACATTTTGGTCACTATAATAAGTCCAGTCTATCTGGCAGATGCTTCCCTAGCCGTCAGGGACACTTAATGTACCATTTCACCATTATAATCCACTTAAAACTAGTCAAGTTCCTTCTTCTCCATTGACTTTGTTACATTTCGCTGAGTTTGGCAAAGTTCCTGTACATTTCCATGATTTTGCCAAACTCAAGATGAAGTGAAATCCGCGTGTTTTGTTATATATGGCACAAGTAATGCTAAAGAAGCAAAAATGCTGGATTCAGTACTACTTTTTATCTGAACCCTCTTTAAATTTTGCATTGAAATCTTACTGGTACCCAAGTGACCATACTATGAATTTTAACTTTAGTGTAACATGTTTTTTGTTATTGTGTACCTTGAATTTTTTTCTAAGTCAGTTTGCTTAATATATTTTTACTACAGTGGAAAGTCCGAAGAACACTTGCGTTTTCAATCCATGAGTTGGCAGTTATTCTTGGAGACCAGCTAACTGCTGCCGACCTGGTTCCCATTTTTAATGGGTTCCTTAAGGATTTGGATGAAGTCAGGATTGGAGTTCTCAAGCACCTGTATGACTTTCTTAAGGTATTTGTTATTAGAAAAAATCTGATTTTTAAGGGACATTGCAATGCAAATACTCATTTTTTGTCAGCTATCTGTTTGAATTTTCTATTTGCAATTTATTTCACATTCTGGAACATTCAGCTATGAGCCTCATTTTAAATTTACCAGTGGGTGGTGCTGCATACATTTGACAGTGCAGATACCTTAGAAGAAAGTAGTTAACTACTTTTTTTTTTATTTATTTAAGATTGCTATTAAACTAACCCTAACATTACTGACAGACATAGAGTGAAAATTCCTAATACTAACCAATTTATCATAATCCCTTACTCCAGTCATAAACATAAAAAAAAATCTTTCAACCTACAGTCAAACATCCAAATTAAAACTCTAAATACAAACTTCATAATGCATGGTATCTAAAATGAATCAAGTAATACTTTATCCAAATATTATCCATTAAATAATGCAAGACTATAGCCTAGTCCAGCATGGACAAATAAGAAAATGAAACACATGGGGGAAGGTTAGATAAGGAAATTAAATGAAACGCTTCCACCATAGTTAAGTTTAAATATAATGTCTCCCAAGAAACCCAAAACACAAGATACTGTTAAGGTGTTCATGGAGCTCTTTTTAATTTGGGGTATAGCAAAATACTCTGGTGCTTTACCACATTTTCTTAAATGTCCAATTAGTTAAATGTTCTTTAATATAATCACATCTTGGAGTAAGATAATTGTGAGTCAGTCTTTTCATAATTGTAATAGCTATTGTAAAACTTTTAAGAAGTTTGTGCTTGCTGTCAAATCAACAAAACAGTGATTTTTGTGGTCAGAGATAGAGGGGTTTCTCTTTCATTTGTTTATTCTGAAATGCTATGGCATTCAGTAATATAAGGTATAGAGTTGGGATGCTTGAATGTGTCTATATTAATACAGAAAACTGGACAGTGGTTTCTGAGGGGAATATTTTCGTTTTTTTAATGTATTTCTCAATTTTGCTATAAATAGACTGGCATCATGTCTGCACAGAGCATTCTTCTCGGCATACAAGCTCATGTTAAAATAAGACTAATACATTTTTTCTTTAAAAAGTAAATACAGCTTTGAACAAATGTTATAGGTGTTTCTGGTGAACTAGTTGCAGTGTTCATATCCACAGTTTTAGCATATTCACAAATTGTGAAGCAAGTACTGAAATGATGCGAGTTGCTATTGAAAGCTTGTAGTCAGTTTGAGCGTCAGCAAGATGTATGTTCTTTGAATCTATTTCTCAGTGTTTTGTCATGGATCAGTTATTTAAGAGTTTTATACTGAGACCTCTAGCTCTTCAGGAACTGCTTTTGTGACTTTTTCCCCCCCTTTATGTCAAATGAAACAAAAAGGGAAATTAAGACAAAAAAATGATTGATCAGACAGCTAAAGTGTGTGTATGCTTGAAAGAAATCCATTGTTGTAATTACTAGGAGACAATATGTACTGTTGCTGCTGAGTATTTTATTAAATTGGTGTAAAAACAGAGCAAAATTCTCTCATTGACTCCACTTACTATTTAATTTTTCACCAATCAGGTCAACTAATAACACTTCATATATACAGTCAAATAGCTTTCAACTGCTTTTTCCAGTAACTTTTGCATAAGCACAGAGGCATGAGCATGTGTTCCAGAATTACATATTTATCTATATCATCTACATCTCTCTCTCGATCGATCGATCAATCATTTTTCTTTGAAATCCTCACCTTTACGACGCCATACAGTTTTGAAACCATTAGTTCCAAAAACAGTGATCTTTGTCTCATCACTCCAGAGTATAGAGTCCCAGTAGTCTTCATCTTTTTCAGCATGGGCCCTAGCAAATTCTAGGCGTGCTTTTTTGTGTATGGGCTTTAGGAGAGGCTTCCTTCGTGGATGACACCCATGCATGCCATTCCTCTGCAGTGTGCGCCGTATGGTGTTACGGGAAACGGTCACTCCAGTTTGGCTTTCTTCTGCTTTAGCTAACTGCAGTGAATTTGCATGGCGACTTTCTTCAACCCTTCTCATCAGAAGATGCTCCTGTCAGGATGTTAACTTCCGTGGACAGCCTGGACGTCTCTGTAAGATGGTTGCACTTCCATCTTTCTTAAATTTTTGCTACAGTATTTTGACTGATATGTAAAGCTTTGCTGATCTTCTTGTAACCCTCACCTTTCTTGTGTAAAATAAGATTTCCTTTCTCAGATTTTTTGACATTTCTCTTCCATGTGGAGCCATTGCTGACAGCATGAAATGGGAAGGTCTTTTCTTTGTTAAGTAATGCCCTTTTATTGACACCTCTTAAATGAATCATTAGACTCGCCTGTGGTTGAATGCCTGTTAATTAGAATTTTGTAGTCTTAAGTGTGGCTTTTCTCCTAAGACTATATTTGGGGTGTACTCATTTTTGCAACATGGGCTTGAATGAATTTGTTAAGAAAATCACTTTTTTGTGTGTGCAAATTAACAAATCGTGTTTGCAATCAATGGCCCACATTTGTTGGAGTATTTTGTAGTACAGTATCTCATAGAAAATGTTGATACGGAAAGGAAACTAAAGGTTTTCTGACAAATGTAGTGGGGTGTACTCATTTATGCTGAGCACTGTATCTCTCTCTCTCTCTCTGCTTCTTTGTGAAAATTGAAGTATGCAATGAAGGTTTTTATAATTTAATTTTGCAACACATGCAGCTAACGCTAACACCTAGTGTAGTATAGTCATTCCAATTACACCTCACTGTAGCCTATGGAACTGAGTGTGGCTGGGTACTTGGTGTGTAACTAGATGTGGTTGATGAGTCTTAGTCATTCTCATAGCTGATGCAGTGTTCATTATAACAGTCTGCCAAATGAGGTGACGCAGGATCTATGTGGTGCAACAAGGTGTACTTTTGCATTCATAACCTATAGTTCACTCAGTTTGTCATGTTTGTTGCTCACCTGTCTTATATTATTCAGATAATCATAGCTCTAAAAGAGCTAAATGGTCAGAAGAGCCCCTGAAAGATCGAAAGACTATTTCTTTGAATGTGAATCTTAAAGGGGTAAAGTGAGGGTAAGCAGCTTTGCAGTGCTACATTTTAGGGTTTGTTTTGTTCACTAATGTTGTTAAAACAATTCTGTCAATTTTCATTTATGCCAGTGGTGTTTGAGCAAAACGCTGGGTCATTTTTGGGGCCAGGATACACTTAAATAGTTGTCATTTAGGTTAATGGTAGTTATGTCTTTGCATTCCAATAATTACTCAGGCTCCATGATACAGGTGAAGCCTGTAGTACTAAAGTTAAAATTAAGTGAAACATACAGTACCTGATTTAAGTTGGGCCTCACAGCCATTGTTAATCCATTCAAAATGTATTTCATTTTAACTCTCTTGTCTTGTAAGCCATTTCTTTAAGGACTTGCAGTGTTGCAAGGGAAAACTGAGCTGCTTTTTCTCCAATGATTCTTTCATCAGTAAGGAAATTTTGCTGTCTTGATTTGCTCCTTCGATTAGCATCCCAAATATTTTGATCAAACTACTACACTCGCAGATCATCAAAAATATGTTGTATCCAAAATTGTTTTTTTTGTATTCCGTTGTTCCTTTATAATAGTATGAGCATACCAGTGGGCAGAATATATCAAGGGAATGCCAAATTCTGAATGAGTTGAACAGATCAGTGAACATTTGGAAAGAGCTGTGCTACGACGAGTTATTCCACATTTTTTCATCTACTTCATCTGAACAAAAAAATGTGCCATTAATTACAACAATGTCATTTAATTTTTTTGAGGTACTAGGGGGCTTTGCCCCCTTGAGAAAAAAACAGTATGTTTTGTTTACATTTTAAGAGAGCGAATAGATGAATGTAGTGCTATGAAATAGTATTTGCCCTATTCCTAACATCCTCTGTTTTTTGCATCTTTTATGCAGTGATTTGCTTCATACCTTTAGGCCAAATGCAATGTTAAAGAAAGGGAACCTGAGTGAACACACAATATTGTTTTTAAATAATTTGTTTTCAAAGAACAAAGTCGAAAGTTAAACATTATTTCAAAGGACTTGGGGAATAATCCAGGTGTTTAGGTGCAAGTGAGAGATGGGGATGAGTACCAATATTTCACCTGGTTAGCTACTTGCTCCTTAATTCCATTTTTACTCCGTGTCTTTCTTATCATGGAGTCATGGAACACATACTTGAAGTTAGAGAGATTTGCAGTTATTTGAATGTTTTTCTACAATCCTCTGTAACTTATTAAATGAGTCGACACTGTGTGCCCTTGGGATAATTTTGGTAGGCAAGCGTTTCCTTAGAAGATTCCCTACTGTTTGAATTTTCTCTATTTGAACATAGTAGCCCTTACTGTAGGGTGGTAGAGTCCTAGAGTCTTGGAAATGGTTTAGTAACCACTAAACATTTCAGCAGATCCTGGTTGTTGCCTTATTTGATTTCCATTTTTGGCTAATCTGTTGCAATACGTATATATATGTGCCTTTACCCAAAAACACTGCTTCAGCAAAGGTATTCAGCTTGACTTTTCAGCAGTAGCAGAGAAGTGCAGAAGTCCTTAGTTACTCTTAAATATTATAACAGTACTATGTTTGTTGTCTAGTATATGCTGTTTAGCCTGTTGCCAACGCAGCCGTCCTCAGGGATTTTTGCTATAAAATATCTACACTGCTGGTCATTAAAATTGCAACACCAAGACAAAAATGAGTTATCAAAGTGATATTTATATGGCAGATTATTTATGATACATGGCATACATAAATAGAAGCCTCTCAATCTCGCACACAGAACCCACAATAATTGTAGTTTGGAATATTCATCACAGGCGCAGATGAGAATTTGTGCACATCCTAGTATGGACATGAAGAGACTCCGGATTTGTATTGGTGGACTGGCACATTATGCATCCTCTATACATGCCTAAGGCACTTCCATATTAACTGATGGTAGTCTCTAATATGCCAGTTGTTGTTCAACCATGTACCTGATTTACTCGGTGACAAATATGAGGACCAGGGAGCGGCCAACAGCACCTCACTCCATTACATGTACAGTATTGCTGGCCCCTTATGGTGCTGTGAAATTCATGTCTTAAGGAGCCTTATGTCATGATGCCTTCATGCGTGGATCATTCTATCAAGGTGCAGTAAATTGAACTGGGACTTATCCGAAAACCAAGCACAATGTTATGCCAGCCATCTTGCCATTGATGGTGTTCTTGGCATAATTGCAGTTGGCTATTGTTTAAGGGTGAAGGGTTTGTAAAGCAATGGGCAGCAAGCAAGAAGTCCCTGCTGCTGCAAACTGCATTGAACAGTGCATGTTAAACCCCATTGACAATTTAAGGACTTCAACTTATGGGCTGAGGTCTGTAATATAGCTGTTCAGTCCATGGTTACCATGCGCACAGGATGTTTGTCGTCCTGTTTGTGTGTCGGGGTGCTCCAGACCGAAATGAAGAGTCTTCCAACTGGGCTTTTCCCTCTGACACCATGCACTTTATCAGGATATCAGAATTCCATCTAGATTGTTATTAGTCAGTACCACCTTGTGTCTCAGCAGAATATTACAACTAAGCCCTTAAGCTGTTCCCCAAGCGCATGTGTGTGACACTATACAGTACAACAGGAAGAGGAGGTTGGGCTTTAGGTAAAATATATGCATTCTATATTCTTTTACTTATTTAGTAAATTGAGTTAAATTTCTGTAACAAACATGTGAGTGAAAATACTTTCAATGGAAAAATATTTGTTTTTAAAAATACTGTTAATTGTTTTAGTTAAATATTATGGATCACAATTTATGTTTAGTGTGTTCATTATCAGTGATGTACAGTATTTGTCTGTGATACCAACATCATTTGTTAAAATAAAAATCATAATGAGTGTGCCATGCATGCCACTCTATACACTGTTTGAAATATGATATGGAGATATTGTTAAAACTGCTAAACAGTAACTACATTTTGGAGTATTGACTGCAATACAGTATATGTAATGTATAGTAATATTAAGGGTTGAATATTTAGATCTTTTGTGGATAAGTCTTTTCTGACTTTCAATCCATTTGGGTTCCAACTCCAATGTAATGGCGTCACCTTGCACTTTATTAGCTTTCTTGAGGAGTAATCAGCCTGAAATGCTCTAAAGCTTTTTTTGTGTAAGGTTAAAACAAGCCTGCTCTGTGTTGTGTCCAGCTGCTTCATGAGGAGATGAGGAGAGAATATTTATGCCAGCTGCAGGAATTCCTGATCACTGATAATAGCAGAAACTGGCGTTTCAGAGCTGAACTGGCAGAGTAAGTATCCTTTAGTCAAGTTTGATTTCTTTGTAGCCAAACATACAAATAATGGAATGACAAATGTTTACATTTTTGGTTCTTTTCTGCAATGATAGAACTTTTTTTTTTTTTTGTACCGAAGACCATCTAATCTTGTTGTCCACCTATTTAACTTTACTGTATTTTTTTATTATTAAATCTTGTAGAAAATGTATGTAAGGTTAAGCCTATTATGAATTGTTTGCCTGAATGCATCCTTCATGATGAAACTATTGTTCTGCTTATTTTGAAATGTTTGACTTACTAATCAAAGCAAAATTAGATCTTTGTAATTCATATGATTACAGCAATGCCTTTGAATGTTTTACACTTACTCAAATAAGAAAATGTTTATTTAACATTTCTGCTTTCTCCTCTAATTATGTAGTCAAAATACAAGTAAAACCAACAGACTTTACAGATTTGTTTACAGACCACATTTTACTTCACTGAATAAAATAACACAAAGTGTCTGAAGAACTTGTAGTAGGAAAAAAAAGTCTTTTTGGTTTGCTACCTTTAAGGTGCCAGAATATTCTATGAGGATATTAAAAGAGTAATGCCAGAATAGCAAGGAAAATATATTAAGATGTTGGTCATGTCTTTTAATACAATAAATTAATTTGTAACAGTACCTGGTTTAACACAGATACTGGTGTGAGCTGTTACATACTCCTTAAATACTGTACTCAAGAATTAAGTATTACATCCTAGTGAAAGACCATCGAAATGTAACAAATGCCATCAATCAAGGTTCAGCCTAAGACGGAATGAAGTCTGAAAAGGCAGCCAACACAACAACTTTATTTTGTCCCAAGCTCTTCCTATCCCTTAACAAAATCCACCTACAGCACTGTCAGCACGGAAAATGAGGAAAGAAACTCTGATTAGCATGTGAGCAGTTAAAAATGTATTCTGGAACAGATGACAGAAAATACATACCATACACTTTCAACAATTCCCAAAACTCATCCCACAAAACTTAACACTCCCAATTTTACTATATTTCCTAATGATCTAAAAAAATACATACACATATAATATACAAATAAGACAATCCTAGATCAAAACAGAAAAGTCCAGTTTAAATGTAACTTCAGTTATAAATGGAAAGTATTACAGGAAAACAAACCACGTAGAAAAGATAAAGTTGACTCTATCCCCGACAAATTAAACTGAATTAGTCTCACAGTGTTTGATTCTGGGAAGCTCCTATTCACTTCTGCTTAGCATGACCCCCGATCCTACCTTCAGTTGCTATAACTACTCCAGTGTACTTCTATACTTGCTGCTTAAGATGACCCCCTGTCCAGTGAACCCCCAGCTCATAATCCTCCAGTTTTGTTGTCCCTGGATATTTGCAGCTCTGCACACTTGCAGGTTTTCTTCACTCACAAAAATTGGGTGACTCGTTTTTTAGTTTTTGTTTTTCTTGTGCTTCTTATGACCTTTTTAGAAGGCTTCCCTTCTGCAGGAAATCTGTGTTGATGACAAACTTGTAAACATTCACTTCCTATTGACCTTTCATTCACTAATGGCAATTGCTCCAACTGTCCTTGCATCAGGAGGAAAAAACAAACATAAAGGCACTTGTCATGTCAGGTTGGGGAGCATGCTCTGGTACAATGCATTGCTGCACCCACCACACAATGAAACGGCTTGGGATCCTGGTTGGTAACCCCACAGGCAGATTTGCACTCCAGTTCCACCCCCAAGAAATGACCTTCTCTCTGCCACAGCCAGGTTTTACATGGGAGTCTCCTTGGCCTGGTCTAGCTGCTCGGGTCCTCAATAATGATGATCATGCGAGCTGAATCACCCTCGGGGAATCGAACCACATGGCTGTAGTGCCGTAACTGACGCTTCCTCACAATGCAGTAATATGCCTTGTTTGGAACTCCATGAGCAATCACTGATTTAACACAAAGTCAAGCCAGCAGTACCCAAGGATTCTTTGAAGAGATACAGTACTGAGTCAGGAAGCACCAGGACTCAGCACCAGACTTGGACCTTTTGCAGAATTATCGGGATCCCCACACACCCCTTTCCAGTGACCTTATGACGACCCCATGCTCTCCTAGTCCATCTCCTGACTTCATAGGAGGATACAGCAGACACATAAATGTCACTGCCGAGGTAAGTAAACCTTTCGACAAAGTTGACATTCTCTCCACAGACTTGCACACTGCTAATGTCTGTGCCCAAGAGGTCATTAAAGGCCTGCATCTTGTTTTTTGTCCAGGACACTCGCAAACCCAGACAGTCAGACTCCTTGCTCAGTCTCTCAAAAGCCCTGATCAGAGCCTTCCTTTTCTCTAAGAAGATTAGAGCATCATCGGCAAAGTCAAGATCAGTGAATCTTTCTTCACCAATAAATTTTCCACATTCCCCTGATGAACCTGAGAATCAACTGGGGAAAATCAGAGATTCTGCCTCTACTCTGCACAGTACTGGTGTACAGGCCAGCCATGATATCCAGCAACTTCTACTGGATCCTGCAAAGTCTCAGGATATCTCACAGGGGAGTCGAACGCTTTACGAAAATCAATAAAACTTTGCCGATATTCACATTAGTGCTCCATGAGAACCCTTAGTGTCAGGGTGTGGTCGATGGTACATTTCTTAGGCATAAAAACAGACTGTTATGATCGCTAGTAGGTGAACAAGTGATCACAGATCACAATCCAGGCGATCATCCTTCCCTTTCCAGATAGGGATGGCAAGTCCTGTTTTCCAGTCAGTTGGGATGATGCCCGTTTCCCAAATGGAAGCAAAGATTGTTTGCAATGCAAGGAGGACAGCCTTACCACTAGCCTGGAGAAGTTCACCCCAGATCCTTGTTGTCTTCATTTCTTCTCAGTTGGTTCACCACCTGCCTGTGCAGTCTCAGTGAGATTGGGTGGTTCACAGCTGATTTGGAGGTTCAGTCTCAAGAACCATGAACCCAGAAATGTCCAACATCCTCGCCGGAAGATCAGCTTTAAACAGCTGCTCAAAGTAGCTAGCTCTGTGGGTCACAATTACAGTGTCATCCTTAAGGACTGTTCCATCACCCACCCTGACTGTGACTCTCCGAGGACAGATTCAGATGTGTGTAATACTTCGATTCCTCAGTAAACAGGGCATGGGTCACTAGACCACATATAGTATGTCACTTGTTCACAGATTCCTCTAAGAAACGCCTCCTTATCTGCTCTCAGAGACCTCACAGTCATCCTTCTCAGTTCCCGTTACAGACCGAAGTTGCCATCACAATGTGTGCTGGGACTTCTATTGATGATATCTAGGATGCACTACAAGATGAAAAACCTCCTTCTGGGAATACCAGTAACACCAACACATCCCACAGCAACCTTCAGGGTCTTGTCACAGAAGGTCTCCCACGTCACATTAGTATCAGCAGTCGCACCCAAGTCTGCAAGTTCCTCACACAAGCTGCATGTAGACTCATTAGAAATAGCCTGGTCTTGGAGCCTGGTCAGGTCCAGCCTCATTCTTCCTTGTAGGTGGTAGCCTTGTGAACCTAAGCTGGATCTTCAGAGTACCAACAAATCTGTGGTCAGAATTCACAAACTGAGCCTCTAGCATCTGCCAACAAGGATGTGATCGATCTCTTTCACTCCACCACCAGTACTGGAGTACCAAGTCCAACGATGTGGCTCAGGGCACTGGCACCAGGATCCAGTGATCCACAGCCCCTGACCTTTTTCAGATTCAAGGAACATAGAGGCACTTTCACTATAGTCGCCTACCCATGGGATCCAACACAATCCACATATTTAGTCCTGTCAGTGCCAGTGGTCGCACTGAAGTCACCAATGACCAAAGGAGTGTCACCTTGTGGGCACGCATCAACCACTGAGTGAAGTTGCAAATAAAATGCTTCCGTCTCCAAGACATCACTCACCACTTTCAGACCATGCACTGAGACAACAGACAAGGCACCTAGAGAGTCTCACAAATAACACTCTTGAAAGGAGTGACATCAGACCCCATTGGGAAGAGCTTATCTGCAACAGCAACGGCTACTCCTTCAGTATGACCGCCATCCGAGTAACCTGACCAATAAAAGGTGTACCCACCAACACAGGTCTGGGCAGTCCCAGGTCTGCACACCTCAGAGAGTGCTGCCACTGAAATACAGAATTTACAAAGCTCCTCTGATAGCGGAGGAAGATGATCATCATGCTGGAGAGATGAGATGTTCCACTCGCCTACCGTGATGGGCCTCCTCAAACTGGGACCCAAGTGCACTTGTACATTGAAAGTTTGACTGCATTATGTGGCAGTGCAGCAACCACGCCCCAGTGAAATATAATGGAAACAATAACTAAGAACACAGAATATACATTTTTTTTGTTACTTACATTATTATGCTTGCCTAATTAAATTTTTCTTTTCTTATTTCTTTGACATCTTGTAAAGTCACTTTGGGCTACATTGTGTGTATGAGAATGCACTATAGAAATGAATGCTTTAGTTGTTTTTGATATAGAAAGCACAGCAGACATATACACATTAAAAATCCAATCATGATGCAAGGGCCGATTCCTGTCTAAAAAACATAATTATTGTTAATTCACAGGCAATAGCTTGGAAAGGACAAAATAGGTGAATTGTACACTATTTTTTTTTTTTTTTATAGGGTTTCTTTCTTCAGTCTTTACTAGTTAACACTTAAGTGATTTCTGACTCTTCATGTTTCTCATTTTTCCATCTTCCATCAACACCCAGCACGTCTTGGTTATTCTTTCAGTGAGAAATACAGAAGCTCAGTATTGGAATAAGCATTTGTTTTTAAAATTTTCATATTACTGTCTATTTACTGTATTTTACTTAGAGAGTTAAAGGTGTTCATTTCAAAGATTATATGTGAAGTTTCATTTTCAGCCGTGTGCTTTTAGTGATTTCTTAATGTGTTATTTGTTTGCAGGCAATTAATTTTACTACTAGAGCTTTACAGTGGCAAGGATGTATATGAGTACTTGAGACCTTTAGCATTCAGCCTGTGTACAGATAGAATTTCTTCAGTCCGATGGATCTCTTATAAATTGGTAAGATTGGTTATGATTTATCTTGGTGACTGTTGTTTTTGTCACATTTTATGGAAATAAACAGTTATTTAAATATTTAAAAAGCACAGGATGTTGCGGTTGTTGTAGTCTATTCACTAGAATATATTATCATTTAGTGTTTCACCCAAATGGCTTTTCTAGACTTGCACAATACTAGCTTCTTCTCATTATGCTTATCAATAGCTACTGTACACCAACTATACTGCACAGGTACTTAATTATTACCATTCTTCACTCGAGTGCATACAGTACATTGCAGCTAGGTCTGTAAAATGAGTTCTTGTTGAACTAAAGTATGTGTGAGAACATTTCAGAAGACTGTAGTACTGGATTACTAGATTATGACATGAAGAGGAATATACAGTATGTGGTACTGTATATCTAATTAACAGCAGTAGAGTAAAGATGGACTGCGGGCTCATACAGTAATCACATTCTAAAAAACTTCAACAATCGGGGAATGAGGGACCTTCCCTGCCATACTCCACCAGCCCTGCAAATAACGTTTGATTCATCATGTGACTCATTATGGATATCACTGTCCGATAGATATATTGAACATTTTTTGGTCCCTAAAGTGGAATTTGGCTTTTTATAGAAGTTCAATAAATATATGATGATATTATAGTATGGCAAACAACGACTTTCTCTCAAATATGTACCAGAATGACTAAAAAGAAAGAAAATGGCTGACTTGGCAGCTACAGTTGCAGTGAGGTGTTATAAAGGGCATGTTGTTGCGCACTTTCTCAGGGGTGGGGGTTGATTTGTTTTCAGTCCTATTCTTGTAAAATTGATCAATTTGTATGGAATGTTGTGTGATTTCAATAAAATAAAATAAAAAAAATGGACATGTTGGGCCAGGTATAAAGGAGCGCCAATAGCAATTCCTGAAACATCTTTAGCAACATAATTTGTTGAATGAAAGTACGCAATGTTATTTGTCAGGAAGGATGTGCAGTGTTTTAATTGTCTCCTCCGCTGCTACCTCCAGCGGTTTGAGAGTGTGTCCTATGAGTTAACTTGCCCTTTGAATTAGCTTGTTAGTTCAGTGGTCCTCTCTGGAAGTGATGTTACTATCCTGGATGCCACCGTATAGAATATTGCAGTGGCCATAACAGAATCATAGAAAATATGAAGGAAGTGTAAAGGAACAGATCTTTCTAAGGATAATAATCAATAATCAGTTCCTTGGTTTTATTGATGTTAAGTGTCAGACAATTCTTTCTCCACCTGACTCCTATACTCTGTCACATCATCCTTATCCAATACACTCTGAAGTACAGAATCATGACGAGATGTTAATGGCTGGATGGTATTGAAGGCACTGCAGAAATCAAATAACACAATCATCACAGTCCCGACTGCTTGGAATAAGCTGTGTGGAGCAAGTTGTAGTCTTCCACTCACTACAGTGTTTGTCCGACCAGGCAAACTGCATTGGGTCCAGGTGGTCTACCATATGGTCCAGGACCAATCTCTCAAAGGTCTTTATAATGTGAGATGCAAGTGCCACTGGTTTGTAGTCATTAGAAGAAGAGGTGTCTGCCGCCTTTGCGAATGCACAATCCAGATGTTTCTTACAGCAGTGAAGATTTAATGATGGACTAAACAGGTGACAAAGGATGCTACAAAGATTTTTCTGCAAAGGCCATAAAAAGTCCCCTAAAAATATTACACAAACCCATCCTGAATATTAATGGACATCTTTCTTTTTTATAAGAATTTGTAGTTCTTGGCTATTTTTACATTTATTTCAAGCACCATTTGAATGTAACATCAGGGCTAAGTTCGTTTACATTTAAGAAAAATTAAAATCTGTCTTGTAATCCACAGTGGCCTAAGTGAGTGATTATATATTTTTACCATATCCGCTGACATGACTCAAATAAACAAAGTGTTTTTAAATATTTTTTTTTCTCTCTCTCCCCAGATTAGTGAAATCATTAGAAAACTTGCTTCAGATTCTACATTAGCCACCAACTTTTTGATTGAGTTGGTGGAAAAGTTCTGTCACTGTCCGAAATGGTCAGGTAGACAGGCGTTTGCTTTCATTTGTCAGGTAAGACTGCTAACCATCATTTATGTCTGTTTTGTATTACGTTTGTTTTCCTTTACGTGCCCTCTACCGTCAACCATATTACATTGTGCTGCACTGTCAATGAACCACTCAAATGTCTCTTACTGTTATTTGAAATTTTCCATTCTCTTAAATTGCTCTTAACGTCACAGAACTCTCCAACATGACGTGCTTTAAAAACTGAATGTTTAAAATTCTTAGTTACCTACTTTAGTAGATTTTCTTGAAATGAGAGGTGATGAAAAGGTTTTGAGCCTGACTGTTGAGGGATAAACAACAGTAAAAGTGAACGCGTTTGAAAATCAAGCCTGTGAAGGTCGATGCACTTTGTTACTACAGTCTCAATGTTTCTGTTCTAAGCCGCTCGGGCTCAGCATTTTGTGTTGCTTGACTTTGTCTTCAGTGATCCAGCATGTCCCATGGAGGCAGCACTCCAGGTCTAATCGGAAGTAGATACTCAAAAAGTCGATCAAACCTTTTTGATTTTGTCCGGGTGAGTTGCAGACTAGGAGGGGCAGTGAGTTGCTGGACATGTCACTTTACACGAGTGGATTGAAGGCCGCATGCTGGTGCCGACTCCACTCTTACTAAGACTCTGTGTGCGTATAGACTACATCTAACAGTCACTGTCGTGTAGTGTGACATGGCCTTTATCTTTGGGGCTGCTGGACGCGTGGCCACGGACATGCCCAGACTTCAGAACCCGTAATTCAGTTAAGAGTTTACATGGTCAAATAACCAGAGTGCTCACAGAGGAATGCGCGTGTGCTAATCTGGTTTCTCAGAGACAAATATCCTGGTTTTTCTAACCAAAATAAGTGTTTACATGGCGTTTTAGAAACTAGATTTCCTTGAATAAATAGGTTATTAAAGTGCATGTAAACGCACTGACTGATCAAGAGGGAAAAAAAAAAAAGCTCTTTAATGTGAACGTGAAAACAGATCTCTGTGACATGGACAAAATGAATTGTGAACATTTCCAATTTGTTGAATGCTTTTTATAGGCTTTGTATACTAAAAACGGGGTAATTCACTGGACTGGTTGTCACTGTTGCTTTTGCATCTCTTGTATTTATGTACAATTATGTACGATTCTGGAATTTTCCCAAAAAATGCACCATTTCTCCCAGACAATTGTTGAAATTCCAAATGTTTTGGTATACACATGTTTATTTCCTTTATGTGCATTGGAACAACACAAAAAAAAGAGAAAAAAAGTCAAATCTGACATCCTGTCGCACAGAACTCCAAAAATGGGCCGGACAAAATTATTGGCACCTTTTCAAAATTGTGGGTAAAACGTTTTATTTCAAGCATATGATGTTCGTTTGAACTCGCCTGTGGCAAGAAACAGGGGCTAGCAAAAATTGTGGAAAAATATCAACAATCTCAAGGCAACAAGTCCATCTCCAGAGATCTTCATGTTCCTTTGTCCAGTGTGCGCAACATAATCAAGAAGTTCACAACACATGGCACTGTAGCTAATCTCCCTGGAGGTGGACAGAAGAGAAAAATTGATAAAAGACTGCAACGAAGGATAGTCCGAATGGTGGATAAACAGCCTCAATCAACTTCAAAACATATTCAAGCTGTTCTACAGACTCAGGGTGCAACAGTGTCAGCTCAAACTATCCGTCGACATCTGAACGAAATGTAACGCTATGGCAGGAGAGCCAGGAAGACCAGTCTGGCTTTTTTATGTTTCTGTGTCAGCAGTGGGGAGTTTGCCAAAATGTTCTTGAGGAAGCCAAAATCCTTCTGGGCGAACGTCTTGTAGACAGATGAGACTAAGGTAGAGCTTTTTGGTAAAGCTCATCATTCTACTGTTTACAGAAAACGGAATGAGGCCTACGAAGAAAAGAACAACACAGTACCTACAATCAAACATGGTGGAGGTTCTAAGATGTTTTGGGGATGTTTTGCTGCCTCTGGCACTGGATGCCTTGACTCTGTGCAAGGTATCATGAAATCTGAAGACTACCAAAAGATATTGGGGCGCAATGCAGGGCCCAGTGTCAGAAAGCTGTGTCAGCGTCAGAGGTCATGGGTGTTCCAGCAGGACAATGACCCCAAACATGCCTCTAAAAGCACCCAGAAATGGTTGAGGACAAAGCGTTGGAGAGTTCTGAAGTGGCCAGCACCACCAAATCTGATTGAACACTTATGGAGAGATCTCAAAATTGCTGTTGAGTGAAGGTGCCCTTCAAATCTGAGAGACCTTGAGCAGTTTACAAAAGAAGAGTGGTCAGAAATTCCAGTTGAGAGGTGTAACAAGCTTGTTGATGGTTATAGGAAGCGCTTGATTTCAGTTATTTTTTCCAAAGGGCGTGCAACCAAATATCAAGTTGAGGGTGCCTGGCCCATTTTTGAAGTTCTGTGTGACATGATGTCAGATTTGACTTTTTTTCTCTTTTTTTGTGGTGTTCCAATGCACATAAAGGAAATAAACGTGTATACCAAAACATTTGGAATTGCAACAACTTTCTGGGAGAAATGGTGCATTTTCTGGGAAAGTTCCAGGGGTGCCGATAATTTTGGCCTTGACTGTATACTTATGGTTTGTATTTTTTTCTTTAACATCATCTAATGTCCATTTAGTCCACCTGACTATCTTCATACAGACTTCTTATTGTGCTTGGCTTCAAGTGAAATGGAAGAGAAACGAGCAACGTGTTTATGTGACGCCCTTCACTAGGATGCAGGGTTTTTAATGCTTGTATTGCCTCATTCATTTTTAATTGTGCCCTTCTTCTTCTGTCTAGTTAGTGATTGAAGATGACTGCGTAACTATGGACCTGTTTGCCGAGTACATGCTACCTCCTCTGCTTCAGTTAGTCTTTGATCCAGTTCCAAATGTCCGAATCCTACTTGCAAAGACTCTCCGGCAAAGTCTTTTAGACAAAGGTACAGCTCTTGAAAGCCACACTTTTTTTACATCTGTTTCCAGGCCCTTTTCACACTCCTGGTAATTCTTTATCCAGTAAGGCACGTTGTCTTGTAAGGTGATGCATTTTTGTATCAATTCTGAAACTTTCATGCCTGTGTGTGTGGTTTAAAAAGGAGTCTATGGGGCACTGGTGCTTGCTGATGCTTTTTGAGGCCGATGTAGGACTTGAAGCCGTTTCTTTTTCTAGGTGTGTACGGCAAGCATTTTATCAGAATGGAGGTCAGGACTCCTTTGGCCATTCTAAAGTGTAACATTTGATCTGCTTAAGCTACTTTGTCGTTCTCCACTCCTCTGTTAGGTATCATCGTTAAGCTTTGTATTCTTCTGAGGTCCAGATTGAAAAGCACTACGGACCAGAAGCAGGCCCACGCCTTTGAAGCTCTCTCCGCCATGCATCTGAAGGCCTTGTTGGTGCTCTGCAATGTTTTCTACTTTCTTAACGTCATGCTGTGTACACCATAATGTCAGAGATACAGACCAGTGCCAGTCGTGCCTGCAGATCTTACATCAGTGCTCCGTGTCGCTGTGGCTTTTACAGGGTAACCAATCCATAAAGCGATTGACTTCTTCCATCAATGGCAGACTGGTATCTCTGGCTGAGGCCCAGTACTTGGTTAGCCGTAGTAACTTTATGACCTTTTGATTGTCCTCGGTGCACTGGTGAACATCTTGCCAAAAAGATTTTGTTACCAGTAGACATTCCAAAAAGATGTTGCGTCCTGGTGGGTTCTGCATTTTTGGCAGCCTCCTCGTCTGTCTTCTGGACTTTGAATGCATGCAGGGGGGTTTTCTCCAGCCCACCTTTTTCTTCACCAGCGGCTGTATAACCTTCTCTTTTTTTAGAAATGCTGTTCTGCAGCAGATCCCTGCGGTGTTTAAAGTTGTTATGAGTTGAAGTGACTCGCTGCCAACACCCACCTCTCTGCGTGGAAAACACAGAACTCCTTTGGAAGAACCTTAAATGTGTTAAAGTGGGTCTGTTTAAAGGTAACCAACCGTACAAAAACAAACTGAAGTGACCCTCGGTAAACGTGAAACCTCCCAATGTTCTCCTGTGCGGCCCTATTGGCACCCCAAGTGCGCTGCTTCTCCCAGAAAACTGCTGACATTACAAATGCTTTGGTATTCACGTGCTTATTTTTTTTAACACTAAAAAGCAGAAAAAAAATCAAATCTGATATTCTTCCATGCGGAGCTCCAGGGCTGGGGTGGCACAAAGTGCCAGGTCATGTCTGTCATTTTCTAACCTGCTCCTGGAGGAGTGGAGCACAGGGCACAAAGCAGGAGCAGACCCCGAGCAGGGTGCCAGTCCATCAAAGGGCGAACTCAAACACACACGGGCCAGTTTAGTGTGAACAATTCACCAGACCTGTGAGGCAGAAAAGTGCGAGTTAACGTTGGCAGTGCAGCACCGGGCCTGTCTCTGTCAAATGCCATTTCATAGGAGCTTTGTAAAGCAGTGTTAACGTTTGAGATGCGCCATCTGTTGAAACGGAGACCACAACTGGACAGTCTCTCTCTCTCTCTCTCACTCACACACACACACATTTGCTTTTATTAAGGTGGATACTCTTTGTATTCTCTAAGCAGTGAGCCAAAGTGCCCCAAGCCTCCAGTGCATGCAGTCGATGTCATTGCCAGCAACAGTCCAATTATTAATGTTGTTGTTGTTTTGTTTCTTTCTCCAGATTATTTCTTGCACTCTGCCAACTCCCATCAGGAGTCATTAGAGCAAACCTTGGTAGCACTCCAGATGGATCACGACAAGGATGTCAAATACTTTGCCAGTTTTCATCCTGCCAGCACCCGCTTGGCGGACGATGCCATGAGCACAGCCTCCTCGACGTACTGAATGCCTTTCCTTCGGTCGTTCCAAGATGTCTTCCTGTTTACTGAGGCAGATTTATTATCGGGGACTCACTTGTCTGCACCAAAACTTCCCAGAATCACCAAAAGCATTTTTTTTTGGCTGTCTGGCGGTTTCTGGCACAATTTAAAAAAAGAAAAAGAAACCCTACCTTGTGGATACCTGGCGTCCTCTTTAAGGTTTTATCTTTCACACTTTTTTATATTTAATTTTTGTGAACATTTTTGGACTTCTCTCAAATGTTTGTACTTGCCGGTGAAGCCTTAAAATCGTCTTCCTCAGTTAAGTAAATACTTGAAAGCCTCAAGCAGTTGGGGTTGTGGGGGGCTGCAGTGTGGGGGGGGCTCTTCTGCAGGGAGCGTCTCTGTGAAAGGAGGAGCTGGCTGTCTGTTTTAAGAACAGTCCGCTCAGGCAGGAGAACAGTTGCTGCTTTTTATCGAGTGCCGCTGCTGCTGCTGCTGCCTCCGCCGCCGTCTGAAAACGTGGAAATGTCCAGTTTCTAATCTCGTAAAGGAGGGCTTTTAATGAATTTGTCGGAAACAGCAGTCGTCTCGCTGGCTTTGCTGGAGTTTATGACGTGTAGTCCACTGCCTTCCCAGTCCTGGTTTACCTGAAGTGTTGCCGCCCTTCCCACATGCAGATCTTCAGAGTGCCTGAGAGCGGCGCCAGCTAAGGAAGTGCTAGATGAGAACTTATTAAAAAGATGGCCACACGTGTACTTGAAGATATTTTAACTTGAATCACTAAGGTGCTCTCTTTCACGATCATCAAGGCCTTTTCTTTTCTTTCAGATTTTGTACACAATGGTTGAGCATCATGAAAATGAATTGTGATGGAAACTGTTAGTAATTTTTCAAATAAAGCAAACGACTTCAAAACCTTTTAGTGATTTGTCAGAGTTGGCATGGATGACTCTTTTCAGTCTCTTAGCGCATCGCTCGGCTTTAATGCTCGTATTATTCATATGGAAAGCATTGGGAAGGCTGACACCTTTGGTGTTTTTATGTATCAGGATGTGACGAGCATCCTAACCATTTCTAGCAAAGTGTGATTGTGTTTGTGAAAGGCTGAAGTCTTGAGGTTGATCGCTCCATGAGCTCTGACATCAGGCTGAGGACATCCACCTCTCTGTCACTCCCTGCCCAAATCCACATTGTTGGCACCATTTTGATTGTGGGGTTTCCTCATTTCGGTGGTAAAGAAGGTGCATTCAAGATTGGCTTCTGATTTTATGCGTTGTGTTACATGATGGATGAAATGCTGTCAAAGATTTTGTTTTATTTCAGTGGACTCGGCCTTATGCTTATTGTGGTGTATCCGGGATTGGGTGGAGGGGATTACCGAGTTCCTAAAATATGTTACAATGGCACATACTTCAATGCCGTGTCTCCTCCATAGCCCATGCCAGGATGAGCAGGCTGGAGGACAGTTGCTCTTTTTTGTGGACATGGCGACTTGTTCTGTATCTCAGGTGATTAGTGGGAGCGCAGGAGGTAAAGTGCATTGCCGACTACGCTAATCAGGACTTTTCCATTTTTTTTCACAGGGTGATTTGAACTTCTTCATGTTCAACAAGTTAGGGATTATCTTTTTAAAACTTAAAGTACAGAAAGAACCCATTCTGGGCTTTTACTACAAATGGCCTTTTTTATATTCTTGTAACCATGTTTCTCAACCTAATAACTAACGCACTGCTAACCAAATCTTGCCTCTTGCGCTAGGTATTGATGTTGAACTGTAAAGTTACTGATATCAGAATGTATAGGCAAAGTGTAAACTTTATTATTTTATTAAACGTGCACATGTACAAAGTTTTCGTAATCCTGTCTATTGAATTTCACATTAAGATGTGTTGCTTTTTTGCCCCGCCATGATTGACGTCAACAGATTAGTGACCTGTGTGAGCAACTATCGACTTGGAGAGGAGGACTTGAGTTTCCACTTACTTTAAGATGTGGGCACACGTTCATCTCCAGACCTAGAATGGCTCTCCATTGGAGGTGATCGATCATGTTGGTTGGCAAAGTGGGCCCGTTTGTTGTGCTACTGTGTTGGCATTTGTATCCGGAGTCAGATTGATTTGGTCCAGCAGTGTGTTGAATGCAGAAGATAGCTAATGCCGTTTTCTTTACCAGCGGTGGTCCAAGGAGGGGAAAATCACAAACTGCTGACTGAGGGGTGGGCAGTCAAGACTTATAGATGTGAAAGGTCAGGAAATGTATCCTGCCTGGCACGAATACGAACCAACAGAACTGCTGTGCCACCAATAGCAGATATCGAATGACGGTTAGAGGAGTAATGTAACAGCTGCTGTGTGGGAGACTGCAGAGCCGCAGTGCCATGAGGGTGCTTGTTCTAAACTCTTGTCGACTGTCAAAAGCTCCTACGGTGGGCATGGAGGGGTAGAACTGCACATTGGACCAATGGAAGGCAGCACCTGGTCGGAGGCATGCTGTTTTCTGTTGCATTGTGTCTATTTCTCAGTAAGTCTGTGCATCTTAGTACCAACTTTTCCCCAGGTAAACGACACAGTCAAGAACTATAATGTTCTACCAGGAAACCTTGAGTCCAGGCATCCATGTGGGTGTTAATTTGATGCATTCCACCTGCCTAAACATTGGTGCAAACCAACCATATCCTTTCATGGCAATAGTATTTCCCAGATGGAAGTGACATGTTTCTGCAGGCTTTGGGAATAGTTGGAGGACCATAATGAAGAGTTCAAGGTGCTGCTGTAGCCGCAGTTCTCCAGATCTCAATCCAACTGAACATCTGTGGGATGCATTGGCCATATGTCACAACTTCCAGCAGTTGGAGAATCTTCTGGGTTGCCCTGCTGACAGATCTCACAAGGACACCTTTAGAGGTCATGTGTAGTCCATGACTTGGCAGTTCAGAGCTGCTGTGACAGCACACGGGAGCAACCACAGTATTAGGCAGGTTCTCATAATGTTTTGGCTCATCACTGTAGAACTAAATGAATGTCTGACAAGATAGACCATGTCTGAAAGTGAGAAGTAGCAGTTCATTTAATGCAGCACTGCAGACTGTGGATTTAAAGTCATCTGTTGACTAGTTTGGTGTTAGCAGAGACAAGAGATTTGACTAAGGCTTGAAGATTTAGTTGTAATTACCTCCCCAGCAAATATTACTCCTGTTTAGGAAGGGCAGTCTTAAAATAAAATGTTGCTGTTGGCACCTTGAGGGACTTCATTTCAGTTCTTGGCCCAGCATCCCTGGTTTGTGCATCCTCTGGCCATGATTTAATCTCCAAAATATACATTAAGATTCATTTATAATTCATGCTCAGAACGTGTATGCGCACACATCATGGCTGCCACGCGCCTGGAGTTTGTTTGTTTTCCTGCTGGGTTTTCACAGTGTGCTCCAGTTTCCTTCCAAAGATATGCAGATTTGGTGACACTAAAATGACGCTAGTGTATGTGAGTGCTTGTATTCACCTTGCGATGAACTGATGCCCTGTCCAGGGATTGTTTCAGTCTCGTGCCCAATGCTAGCTGGAATGAACACATCCCTGGTTTGATGGAATTAATCATTAAACATCCTTTTCAGAGAGATTGCGGTAAGGTGTCATCGGAATTTAATAGGTGTTCCAGGCAATTCACAACACAGCAAAGCCGAACCTGTTCTCACAGTGATTATATCTCGCATTGCCACCTGGTGGATTCCTCCAGATTTACGTAAAGTACGCATGCAAGTATTAACAGTAAAACGCTTGCGTAGCAGGAGCATCCGCTGGAGGATGTCATGTCGTGTGAAGTATAAACCCGGGCTAAGGGTAACTGGAGACACCAAGTTAGGTTGGGTGCAGGGTTGGCTCCAGTCCTGTGCTCAAAACTACCACAAGAACCATCACCAGTTGCAGAAGAAAAGTAATTCAGAAAATGTTTGAATTGAACCTGAAAGTCCTGTAGCCTCCTTTGCATTGTTTCCTTTTGCAAAAAAATCAAGACAAAAATGTTGAATATTTTTAACATGGAAAATGTGCAAGATAAACATGTAAATACCAAAACATCATCATAGATGCAGTAGGAAAAGTGTGTGTAGTTTCCACTGCTGGAGATTTAGTTCACGGCCTTCATGTGACAAGTTTGGAGCTGGTCATCGATGTGCAGTTTGATGTCATAATCAGGACAGTACAAGTGTGTTTCTTTGCACACTTCTAATATTTTTCCTATTTGTGCTCGAGACGTTAGAATTTCAGTGCCTGATGCATACGAGCGATTCCCACAGCACAAGGCTTAGTAACTTCCACAACTCCTCTGACATTAACCGTGACAGTTGCTGCTTTGGAGATTAATGTCATTTTGCCACCCATCGGCAGTGTTCTGTGACTGAAGTCACTAGGCGTATCATGGCAGTTCAGTCATACAGTGTTAGACGCGTGTCAATTCAGATCACCCTGCCATCACTATCGCTTAGTTCAACGTATGGTTCACTTTCAGTTTGTTCCAAAACTGACTTAACATCTTCACATGCCATTGTTTTAGTTGAAAGCTTCACCCCTCTCATGAATATTTAAGTTAACTCAAGAGTAGCAAAACCCAAAGAAGTATCGGACATATTAGGACAGCAGCATACTGTCTTAACGCCTTAAACTGAGAGACTCTCGGGGTTGACCGTGTTTACAAACAGGCGCTCCGAGCGCAATGATTGTTGTGCTGTGCCATGGCCACATGCTCTGCCTAAACATAAGCACCTCTGCCATCGTGCCACCTGGCTTGGTATAATTCATGGCAATTTTACTTGTGGATTAAGTTTGCATTAATCTGATTCTTAAAAGTCAAGTTCAGCCTTTTGTGGCTCATTATTACAAGTGACTGGGCCTGTTATGAATTCCTTGATTTTCTGGTTAATATTTTATTCTCCAAAATGCAGTAGCAATCTCGTGTATTAAGTGCAAACTTCACCTGACGTTTCCTGTGACAGCTCCATTGTAATGTTTTGTGGCTCGCAGCACATCAGTACTTCTTAGCCCTTCACTTTTTCCCTTTCCAAAATACTTTATTGGAACAGATATTCTCTGATCGACACTTAGGGGCCAGGAGGTTCAAGGTACCCGTGCCGTTGATGGCATCTCATTGTTTGGCTGCTGGAAAAAAAATGAGGCTGTTAAATCTCATAAAAAAAAAAATGTCCTTTCAACTGAACCCAAAAGAAGGAGTTCCCCAAGCGCCCTTACTTGGCTACAATTTGAGAAAGCGGTCTGAATAAAAACGTGGGGATCACTTGCAGTACAAACGGATATTTAAAGTCAAGCCTGGCTCGTTTACTGCCCCCATACTCCAACATGAATGACTAAAATCATAAGTGCAGTACTGACATTGGTTTAGCAGGATAAGTAAAACTAAGGAAGAAGGCGTGTGAATATATCCACCTAAAAATGATATATATTCTTAGGTTGCTTGGCCCATGTAATTACAGCTGAGAAAAACCTCCCCTCATTTCCATGCTGAACGGAAAATACAAAGTTTCTGATATAACGGGGGGTTCTATGGTGCCCAACACAGAGCAATAGCCAGCAGAGTCCATGCCACAAATCCACATATCAAGTCATATGCTCACAAAGTGCAAAATATGTGCATTTTTGCTAAAATATTGTTAAATAAACCCCTCTGTAAAATGAAGGCAGTCCACAAACAGGATTACACTTTTCATCATAGCTTTTGAATTGATGCTTCATCCCATCGAAGTGTGTCCTATTTTAGCTCACAAGAGCGTTTGCTGGAAGTCGTTTATGTAACAATAGTAAAAAAACAAAAAAAACAAAAATCACATTTGTATGTTGCAAGCATCCCAAATGCATGTATTTTTAATAAAATATCAGCAAGTTAATGACTTCCAGAAAACAGGACCACCCAGTAAGCACTTATTCACTGGCCCACATTATGCTGTCGTGGTATCAGCAGTGTGCCAGGAGACGTACAACGAAAGGCTAAAAGATGAACAGCAATGAACAGCACCCGCCGCGATCAAGCAGCAGGTCAGTTGACCACGAATATCACACGAACATAAACGTAATGGTGAGAGGCAGGTCTTCATGTCGGAATGCGTCCACAAGTGGTTTATGTAACAACATTTTATTAAGAAGAAACGTTTGGGCCATTGTGAGCCAACGACTGGATGACTTGACACGTGGCTTATGTCATATGTGAGATTTTTTTTTTTCCTGGCCATTCTTCCACTTTGTTTGCCGTCGTCCAGTACTGGTCACCATGGACCTCTATTCTTGCTATTCCGTTCTGCATGAACATGAGATTAGACTCTTTCGGCCATCACTACAAACTTTATGGAGTAACATAATAAATCCACACCCACCCCAGCCCCGCAGTTTACAAAAGGAAAAAAAAAAAAAAACTGCAATCAAAAAACAACGTACTTAATTATGTATTTTTAATTTAGGGAATTGATCTGCAAAGTATAATTTTAAAAATAAAAAACAACCTCTTGGAGTTAAAATAAAAAATCCCCCAAAAATATTAAGCTTATGTTAGATGTAGGTATCAAAAGTCGGTATTAGTATAAATGTTGTCAAACGAACACCACAATGTTGCACGTGTCGCCGGCTCACACCTATCTGCCGAGGAGCTGAGATGAGCGCTTCAAGTCAGTCCCAGAAGGTCACAGGACGTCACGGAGGCTTTGCTCCACCCCTCAGTCCTCGTTCCTTTTATAAAGCTAAATTGTTTTGTGATCGGACGATGCATTAGAGTTGAAGACACAGAAATTCCTCCAAGGACGGAGCTGCTCATTCCTGACTTAGCAGATCAGGCTCACGGTTTGGTGTTTCTATTTCATCTTTTTATCACTTGAAGTCCCAAAACACTTGGCATGTCATTTTTTTTTTTTAAAAGACAGTTTCAGCATTACAAGAAACAATAGGCAGCTTCATCTTAAATTCAAGTTATGTGGAAGTATCATCACAAGCCAGGCTCACGTCAACTGCCAACAAAGTGATGCCACCCCACTTCACCGAGCGTCGTTTTCATGTGCATTAGCAGTATACATGCAAAACCGTTCTGACAGATGTCGCCTCGGACACTTCATTTCTGCTCTACTGACAAGACATGTCTGCGTTAACATGAAGGTGTCTGTTAGACGATAACTTCTGTAATCTCATTATGAGAAGTCTGAACATTAAAATCAAGGATAACGACATTGCCAGCCCCAAGGGGAGAGCTCTCTAAAAATTAGGCACTTGGTTAAAAAGAGGACCCCAACAGCAAGACATCCTAAACGAGCAGAGTAGACGGACACTCACCATTATCTGGAAGTGCCTTGTCAACAAGTATACCACACGTAGTGCAGTGCAACAATACCCTAGCTGAGAAGAACATGAAGTTTTCTATACATTGTGCATTTTAGGAATTATTTTGCATACCGACACGCTAAACATCAAGAATGGGTCAGCATTTGGGCACACAACTCAACCGCAACAAATGCAGAATGGACATTTCTTAAGCACTCTTATTTACATGGTTCATGGTTTGCCAGTCGCCTCTTATTATTTAGCCTATTTTTATGTGCACACCTGCGTGTTTGTGTAAACAATAAGCTCACGTTTCCAGCTCTTGGACAGCAGATGTCACAATGCTGGGTCTGAACAGTGACGGACACAAGGACATGGCATGAGAAGATGGAATGTGTGGGTCCCAATTCACTTGTGTACATCTTAAACACTGCTACATTCAGAGTTCCCTGTGGCATTTTATTTGTGCACACTCAAACAAGCCTTTCACAGTTTTGTCGTCTCTACTTTTTGCAGTAATAGCCACTGTGTTAAACAGTGCCAGTGTTTCAATGGGATGCTTATACTGACTTTGTGGAGCTCATGTCCGGTTTATTCAGCTAGAGCATTCTACTCTCCCTAACACTGTTATACTTTAAAAAAAGAAATAAAAAAATCACAAGTGCATCGTAAGAAGTAAACTGCTACCAACCCCATGGTAAGTTGAAATATCTAGTCGAAAACATCATTATTGGTAGTGAATTAATTAATAATGTGGTGCATACGGTGTCCAAATTCAAATGCTATGATGTGGCTAGAGACAGTCAAAAAATCAAACTCGCTGACAACCAACAGTAGCTGGACATGACACTCTCAGGCAGAACTGACCCCGACTATCACGTCACCGCCAACAAATTATTCTGCAGCACGAAGGGATTTAGGCACAATATCCCCCAAGTTCTGCGAAAATCAAAATGTTATACACCTTTAGCAATTACAAGGTGAAAAAGTAGCTGCCATATCAGTTTCACTGAAGAGACTCCTCAGATGGGAGTCTCCCTCCGATCTTTGCTTGGCGATGGTTTTGGAGGTTCCTTGCTTGCCTTGGCCTCCGACAGCCCCGGATCTCTAAGCTGATGAATGCTGGCAGTGCTGACTGTGCGTTTTCCCAACTCCTCCACCCCATTTTCTTGGTTCTGTTGCTCTTGTTTCATTTTCTGCGTCTGTAAAAGACGGAGCTGAACTCGGAGTTCAATAATTGCTTCTCGTTCCTCATGGATTGCTTGGTTTAGATGTGTGTTTTTAATCTACAAAGGGGGGAAAAAAAAACAGTGCAAAAGTTCAGCTTGTGTTCGAAGTGAAAATATGAACAAATGTATTTTTTAGGCACACTTGCTTAAATTTCAGTTTCACTGTTTGAAAGAGAGAACTTTATTTGTCCCCGGGGAGAAATTTTACTTTTTACAGAAGCTCTTTAAAAAAAATAAATACTGACATGCTATGGTCTGAACACACAACAGAATAAGTAAAAAGATAGAAAGAAAACTAACAAGAAAGAAATCGGTGAAGCATTCTGGAGGCACATTGCTGTTGGTATAAAGGAGTCCCAGCAGTGTTTCCTGACACACTTCTGTTGAATGATTTGTTGCCTTAACATCCTCAGTGCTAGTGTGTCAGAGAGAGGATGTGCAGCACTGGACGCCCATTTTGGCTAAAAACCACCAGACAAACTCAATTCCGAACACTGAACACTTCACTGGGGGCCGACAATTCAAACACCACTATTTCAATACATGCATCGTACTCTCCAGCTTCAAACTTAGCAGCCCTGTACAGTCACTGCATACCCTTTAATCCTGAGTAAATGTTGAACATCTCATTTAATCCATGTGCATATAACAAAGCAAAATGAAACATGAACATATGTATGGGGAAAAAAATATAATCAGTCAGCACATCTGGAGGAGGGAATCTGAAATTTTATGGTTGCATAGTTTGTTGCTCCACTGAAATTATTGATATAGTAAAACTAATTAACCAAGTAGTTAGATAGTAATTATCTATCATGGGTCAGGACCGAGGCTGTGACGGATAAGAGAAAAGATGGATAACAGAACAGCTACTGTCACACACGTGCGTATGTGAGGCAGCTAAAGGGCTTGAGTGACGGCAGATCTGAGACAGGCCGGGCTGTGGCAGAGTGCACTGACTCTTTTTCTCACTTCCCTGTAGACCATCCCTGGGAGACTCCACCTGGCTCTCGTGACATCACTTCCGGGACCGAACCAATGGAGACAGAACTAACCGGCGCCGGCCCCCCTGATGTCACGTCCGGGCCTGATTCAATGAGTGACGAACACGTGCCAGATTCCCATGACCTCACTTCCTGTCTTCCCCTTTAAAAGCCTGCCCTTTTTCCCCTTTCCCTCAGTCTTGTCTTGGACTCGTTATATGCACTTCAGTGCTGTATTTCTGTGAAAAGAACAATTTTGCAGCCAGGTTTCGAGATTATATAGATTAAACCTTTCTTTGAGTATGTCTCAGCTTTGTGGCACTACTTAAAAATGATATACAGTAGATTAGTGAATAGTCATTTATTTACAAAAAAAAAAAATATTAACAAAATATATCATAGTACAAAATTACAAAATTAATTAATGTATATAATATTGTAATGATCAGCTTAAGAAGAAAATACAATTCAGAGGTACTGGAGTTTTCTGTTTTACTTTGGAGTCTTCATTCTGTCTTATATTCCGTTATCTGGGTTACAGAGCAAAAAGAAAGCTTTCCCAATAATGATCTCCTGCCATTCCCGTTCGGTCTTTTACTAAACTGCTTATTGTCTCCTGACTCCCAACTCAAAACTTCCTTCCGCCTCACCTTCACCTGTCACTCTTCTCCTAAGACGTATGTCTGCTCGCCCCTCAGAAGCCCTTCACCCAGTCCTATCACTTACAGCATTCATTCCACCCTTTCTGCTCCTTCACAGCGCATCACAAGCTGCCTGAATGTCATAATATATTGACAAAACATAATATAACAGAATTTAAAAAGAAAATAACATTGCAAAACATTAAATTAATACAGAATAACATTACTGTCAGTGGTTTCCATTTTCGACACTACTATTCAAGTTTGTTGGCATCATGCTTTATATCGTTCACTGTTGTTCTTCCTACTCCGTAAATTGAAGCAATACTTGAAGTGCTTCTACTGTTTCGTAAACATTTTATCATTTCAATTTTTTGTGACAATTCCAACACCACACACACACACGTTTATCAGCCATAACAATGTAGAGTAGTTTAACTTTAACAAAAAAAGAAAAGCTACGAAATGCTATTAAAGTTGAAGGTATGTAACGGACACTGTGATTTCAATATGTGGCACAACACGTGGTGCTGGGGAAAAACACTATGTGCTAGCAAAAGGGAGAATTGTTCTAATGTGCAGAGCTCGCAGCGACACTGGCGCAATGTCGTGTTGTTTTTTTTGTTGCCTTGAGGGTTAATGCAGACTGACGGATAATCGAGGTTTTACTGTATTATTGTGCAAATGTGTTTAGAAAAAGACATCCTTTTTTTGGAACCTCAATGCTGTTATGTAGCTTTTCACTGCCCTTTCGGAGTTGCTTTTGCCAAGAACCAACTTATTAGATCAACCAAATTTTGGTGGCTGGTTAGTAATGGATAACCAAAGAAACCTTCCAAAAAATTGGTTGGAATACCTTATGACACTCTTAAAGTTACAACAAATCTTTAAATTCATGTAATTTCATGCTACTAAGTCATGAATCACTGAATCCTAAAGTCAACTTTATATCAGAAACAAGTGCTTAAAAAGATTAAAAAAAACTCTTTATAATGCTCAATTGCTGTGTTACAAGTATTATTTCTTTAAAAGCAGTTTTTTTTTTTATATTCAGCACATGCTTAATTCGGAACCTCCAAAAAATAATTGCAGGAAGCAAAGATCCGTATATATAACTGAATAAAAAATAATGGTCTTTATTTTCTTTAACAATTCCCTTCATAATTTTAAACACTTCAGTTATATCTCATGTTAATCTTCTTTTGCTTAAACTTAAAAGGCCCAGCTCTTTTAATCTGTACTTGTATTTCGCCCCCTGTAGCCCTCAAATCAGCCTAGTTGCTCTTCTCTTGACCTTTTCCTAGCACTGCCATGTCGTTTTTGTAGCCTGGAGACCAAAACTGCACACAGTACTCAAGATGAGGCCTCACCAGTGCATTATAAAGGTTGAGCATAACCTCCTTGGACTTGAACTTCACATATCGTGCTATATAACCTAACATTCTGTTAGCCTTCTTAATGGCTTCTGAACACTGTTGGGAAGTTGATAGCTTAGAGTCCACTACGACTCCTAAATCCTTCTCATAAGGTGTACTCTCGATTTTCATTCACATTTCACATTGTGTAATCAAACCCAACATTTTTACTTCCTATGTGTAATATTTACATTCACTTACATTAAGGTGGGTTGGGCGAATGCTGTTATTTATTTCAGCACCAAGGTCCAAAAGCTTGTACTGATATCAAAGACAACTCTTTAGTACTAATCCAAAACTACTGGAGAATGAATGTTTTTTCAAGGTACTTACACAAGGCTATGAAAAAAATACCTATATCTGATCCTTAAATATTACATTTTTTTCAGGTCCCCTAACGATAGGGAAGAAAGTGACTTTAACAAGGTAACTCTCCTAGTGACCGTCAGGGAAGCATTCATTACTAATGACATCTCACCTCCAGTTCCTCATTTTGCTTTTGTAAGTCCTCCAGTATCAGCTGCAGTTCCTCTTCATCCTCACTCTCACTTTCACTCTCAGAAGAGTACTCTTCTGTTTCACTGCGTCCATGCTGTTGCTGCCGACTTGGAAAAAAAAATACATTAAAATAATAGATTGTTAAGATAAAACAACAACAATTAAACAAGATAGAAATCTCTCTAAATTAATTTTAGATCAGTCATGTTATATATTATTGTCTTCTAATCAGAGTCTTTTCTCAAAAGTACCTGAAGTTGGCCTCGCTCTGCATTTAACATTATTACTACACACAGAAAATGCAGTTTGTACATATTTCACATTATTTGTATTCCATTACACATTACTGTTACTATTTGCTTCAGTAAAGTTCTGCACTGCACTTGAACTGTGAAAAGGAAAAAATCTTGGAATACAGCTAAGTGTTACTCTGCTTGGCACACGTTTTGAGGTTATTATTATAGTTCATTATAAGTACTGCTTAGCTCGCCCTAAAAGAATTATCAGCAAACCATTAATATTTACATACGTTTTGAAGATCAAGTTATTATATTAATGACAATCAATTACACACTGACTGAAACAAACACTGAAATGTTCTGTGAACATTAGGTTTTGGTAAATGTTTAAGTGTTTTTACATAGTAAACATTAATCCAGCTATGCCTGATTTGACATAATAATTTGAAATTAAAAGGTTTTGAGTTCTTAATAGTGTTGTGGAATTAATTAGGATACAGGCAGAAAAGGTGCTGTGCTTTCCACTGTAATATTTAATCAGTTAGGCTTCAATGCTTTCCATTTTCTGTTTTCAGTAGCAAATAGAATAGCCATCAAGATAGAAGAAAATAAATTAATTGGTTACAATCAACATTCAAATAATATCAATTTTGAAAAGCACATTGTTGCCATGTCTTCTGGGTTCCAGTGCTTCTATAGAATACTATGGATTGTAAGCATAACATAGAGCTACATACTGTATCAGCTGTTGAGACTGATCAGAAGACATGCTCTGCTTTCAAAAATGTGAAATAATGCAAAAACTACATCTTAAATCAACTATCAAATAAACTCCTCAATGTCAAAATTAGCCCCTCCTCTTTCTCCAGAAGCAAGAGGTTAAAATAAACTATCCAACCCGTGGCGTACCGTACGCCGCATAATCAGGCCGGTTTTTAATGATTTTTAAGCACAGGGAGAAAATTAACATTTGAAAAATCGGTAATGTAATAAATCAGCAAGAAAAGCAACATTGTAACAATGCACGGAACGAACCAACACAGTAAAAGTTTGCTGTGGTGCACGCGGTCGTGCGTCGTAACAGAAAACTCGGTTTTTAAAGACTGCTTACTTCATTGTGTTTTAACCTCAGTTGTAAAGGATTGTTTTGAGGATCCCATGGGATACCCCTCGAAAACCGTTTTACACGCTGCATATGGCAATTCACCTCCGCGAGAAACATGCCTCTATGAACAGTCAACGTGGCTGCGAGGAGCCAGGACTTGGTGGCCGTGGCTCTTTCTGCATGCGCCACAGGTGTCTTACTTGTCGGCGGCTCAGTGAGTCCACGCCCCTTCCAGCGTGCTTTCCATGGTTGTCTTGCCTTAGTGAATTATATAGAATTATATATATAGATGTGTACTTATATGCTTTAGTCTGACCAGGAATCTTGCACTTCATATACATAATCTGTCCATTCTATTTTTTACATCCTTTATGTCACTAATTAACTAAATGATATCCATAATTGTTGAGGACAGTCTTTACTAGTCTCTTTGCAAAGTCAAATCTGAATCTTGAATAAAAAGAATGATGAAGAAACAATTACATTACAGACCACCATAATCTCAGAATACAAAGAATCAACTAAAAAGGTATTCTAACACTAGTAGGAGCTGTAAATAAAAGAGTACATTGTACTTTGATATACAGTATATTAATACTTACCTTTGAATTTCAGCTATTTCTGCCCGTAGACGCTCAATTTCTTCTTTTTCAGAAGCAATTTGACGTCGCAGGAACTGTTCCATTGATATTAGTTCTTCTTGTTCTGTCAAGATCTCGTTTTCCTGAATGAATTAAAAAACAAGACTAAGACAGGCAAGTAAGCACCCAATGATTTGTGTTTATTTTTGCTTAATGCAATTTAAAGGGATTAATTTTTATCAGTGGTTGACATATTATACTTTTACCTTTGAAGCTATTTTTGTGGTGGAAACAAAATGAAATAAGTAAAGTTACTTTGCATTTTTGTTGTGGTGAATCATAAAGAACAAAGTCTACACACACTTAACTGAAATTCCATCTTTTGCTGATCTACAGGCTTAAATTAACACAAATCATGCCAGTCTTTTCTTTTAACCTTCAATAAGACCTTGTTGACAGTAGTATTTAATTGCACATACTTTGAATAATACTTGTTTTAAGAAGCCTCGTCGAATGGTCTCTATTAATTTAGCAACTCTGGAGTTTCAAATTTTAATCCAGTCTTCTCCGAGCAAGAGTTCAAGATCATACAAAGCTGGCTGTGGGCTTCACCTTTTTTCCCCAGAGGTCAGCAGATTGTGTGTCAGAAAATATATGACAGGAGCTATACGTTGTCCTCTGTTCTAACTGTAGTCCTGTTCCCAGTAAAGAGCAGCAGTTCCATGGCATGATGCTGACACTACCATGCTAGATAATGAGGTACTGTGATCTTTGGGTGATCACCAGTACTTCGTTTCGGGAATGAAAAGATTTCCTCTTGGAGAATGTACTATATAAAAGCATGGATGTAATTTTTGTGAGAAATTCCTATTCTTGACAACCTATGCTATAAGCTTAGATTTGTGCATAATATTCAAAATAGTTGTAATGTGCCTGTTATAGCCATAAATTTGCACGGTTACATTCAGTTTGCCTTTAACCATCTTGAGAAACCTTCTCTTTGCATAGCCGTCAGACTTGGGAGGAGCACCCTGATCTTTGCAGTATCCTGGTGGTGGCATATCTTCTTCATTTCTTAATAATAATCTTCAGAATATCCAAAGATATGTGTAATCCAATTGAAATTATTTGTAACTTTGAAAGGTAAGACCCTTTAGATCTTTTCCTAGTTCCTTATTGACTATGGGTCTCTCTCTTTAATATTTAAATCAGGAAGGTTGTACAAGAACAACTGACTTTATTTAGCTCTACTAGGAATTAATTTATTAACAGCCCCTGTTATGAAGACTGTACACACTTATGCAAACAAGGCATTGCAAGTTGTGTTTATTACAATGTCTATTAAAGTTGAAAAATGTCTGACATAATTTGTCTTGCTTTCAACCTTTACAGCAACAAAAAAGGCTAAAATCTTAAAACAATGGTATAACACAAATGTTTTTCATCATAGAGAGGTAGGCAGATCATTCACACTACACGGTGGAACTGGTATTGTCCTTCAAGGACTTACCATATCGACCCCACACCTCACCAGAACCTGCTGTCATATTTGTCAACAATGCAATGTATTCAAAAGGTCACATGAACTCTGGATGAGGAAGGGAAATGAAAAAAACATGTATGTGTTAAAAAGTGCCAATCTGTTACTTCTTATTTTACACTTAATCATGATGGACAGGCTTTATTTTAACAGATTTTCCAGTTTCCTGTAATAGAATCTCAAACTGCTCATGTGCATGTAGCAACCTTCTCAGGTTTATTGTACATTTCTATGCCAGGTGCATATATGATAGGCTTGTACCCACCTATTCTGCGACTCCAGCCTGGATACTGTGAGAATTTACAGGCAGATGCATGTTACAGATTCAGAATATATTATGCACCAATAATAGCAACACACTATTTTTTAACCTGTTGAAATGTCTCTCTTATAACTCTTAGCATTTAATATGAGTTCACTAAACATTACTCTTTCCATGCTTTAACTATCTATATCATCTTGTTTGGGTATGCCTAACAGTATAAAGATAATTTACAGCATTTAAAAACTGGAACATATGTAAAATTCATTCATCATTATTTAATAATCGTAAAACCATACTATAACTAGAGCAATACAGGTATAAAATCATTATATGATATATTATTATTATATCATTTTATGAGCAATTAACTCATCACCTACAGGACCATCAGGTAATGGATCTTTTCAGTCAGGCTTTAGGCCCCAACACAGCACAGAAACCGCGCATTTACGTGTCCTAAATGACGTCCTTTTGGCATTGGACTCAGGATTCCACGTGGTTATGGTTCTTCTCGACTTATCTGCTGCTTTCGACACAATCGACCACGACATCATGATCTCCCGACTCGAATCCTGGGCTGGTGTATCTGGCTTAGCCCTCGACTGGTTCAGGTCATATTTCTGCAACAGGACTCTCAGAGTCATGCTAGACGATTTTTCATCTGAATCAGTCCCACTCCCATGTGGGGTTCCCCAGGGTTCCATTTTAGGGCCACTACTTTTTCAATCTACATCCTGCCTTTAGGTGCAATTTTTAGAAAGCATGCAATTTCATATCACCTATATGCTGACGACTGCCAAATTTATTTCTCCCTCAAGCCAACTGACTCCACCAAACCTCTCCTCAACTGCCTATCTGACATTAAGGACTGGCTGGCTGTAAACTTCCTTCACCTGAACGATTCAAAACCGAGGTCATTGTTTTTAGTCCCGACTGCAAACAGGCTCCACCCCTTGGCCTCGTTTCTCTTCCCATTCCAGTAACTTCGTCTGTCTCCAATCTTGGAATCAAAATGGATGCGTTCCTGAAAATGGATGCTCAAGTCAACAGCACAGTAAAATCCTGCTTTTTCCATCTAAGGCGAATCGCCAAACTCAAGCCTATTCTTTCTAACCACCTCCTGGAATCAGTAATTCATGCATTCATTACGTCCCGGCTTGACTACTCTAATTCCTGCCTTTTGGTATCAGTAAAGCCACACTTTCTAGACTCCAACTGGCTCAAAATGCGGCTGCAAGGCTTCTAACTGGAAGTAGCAGAATCCAACACATTTCACCAATTTTGAAAACCCTTCACTGGCTGCCGGTTAGATTCAGAATCGATTTTAAGATTCTCCTCCTAACCTATAAGGCATTAAACGGTCTAGCCCCCGCCTATTTGAGTGTCTTGCTCCATTGTCACAATCCCCCTCGTGTTCTTAGATCCGCAGATCAGCTGCTCCTAACCGTTCCCAAGGCACGTTTTAAAGCTCGTGGTGAAAGGGCTTTCTCCGTCTGTGCACCCAGGCTCTGGAACTCCCTGCCCTTAGTGGTTAGGCAAGCCGCTTCAGTCGCCACATTCAAATCTCGCCTAAAACGCACTTCTTCACATTGGCTTTTAATTCTTAACCTGTTTCATTTTCCACTTGTCTTTTGCTATTTTCTCTATTTTATTTGGTCCCTTGACCTGTTTTTAGTATCTCTGTTTTAATTCTCTCTTAATGTTTATTTTTAATATTTTGCTTTTAGTCCTGCTTGTTGTAACTGTACAGCGCTTTGGTCAGTTGTAATGCTGTGTTTTTAAGCGCTCAACAAATAAATATGGTATGGTATGGTATTATAGGTTATAAAGGTATGTCAACACTAAAGCAAATTTGTGCAACAATAAAAACGAAAAGATTATATTTTACATTGCAGTTACATATTTAACTACATTTTATCAATACTGCTTCTGATATTTTTTAAAACAAAAGTAAATGTGTGTGTCTCAGGGAAATTTAGACAAATAAAACTCTCACACACCGATCAGCTCATGCTAATACAGTAATATTTAGTAAAAAATGGATTTCCTATAAGGGTATAGAAAACAGGAAGCTGTAATATTTTGCAAGACATGCCATCTGAGGAACATCAAATCCCACTTTATTTAACTGAACTGGATCCATGCTACGTGCAAAAAGCAATGTTCAGGGCATGTCCACCCCACCTCTCTTTCAACTGCTACAAGCAGACCCTGATATGTATCAGCAGTGGAATTCAAACACCGATCACTGAATCAGACAGCACCTGTTTTAACAAGCTGAACTAAAGAGAGAATCCCTTCAGCTAGCTGCCAACAAGGCCTCTGATCCTGCAAGTGGTGACATCATGTGCAGCTGCAAATTCTTTCAGCCTGCCACAAACAGATCAATTATACTTCTTTCCTTTGGTTGCTAGTTTTTCTAATCAGTGTTTCAATGTGCTACATGATATTATTTTGACCAGGAAAATTAAATGAAATACAAAATAAAGCCTGGGTGGTTAAATTTATCAAACTGAAACAAGAAGACCAAAAAACATCTTTGGAAACAGTTAACTGTTAACCCACTGCTGAAACCAGACAATCTGCAGATTAACGTTAATAACAGATTTCATCACTTCATTAACACACCTGGGCTAAGAGGATATTGATGACCTCTTCTTCATTTTCATTCATTTCTTCTTTAGATACATCTTCTTTAGAAAGGCTTGCAATTTCTTGAGCAATTTTGGTTTCACACTCCTGAAATACACATATGTATTAAAACAAGTTATTACATGTCGTTAACAAGTAAATAGTCAGATGAAATGTTTTAACAAAAAATGAAAATGACACCTTCAACTTTAACTTTATTATGTGTGGGCAGTGAACAAGTCATTTTCTGCATTTGAATATATTAACCTTTTCTTGTAACATTTTATTAAACTTAATATTTACTACTCCATCTGCATCAATAAGATGTTATTGAAGATTAAAAGTGATTTGGATCTTGGCTACTTTAAAAATTGAGCCAATGAATAGAAAAATAATTTACTTACAAAGAACAGGTCTTCTGTTACAGCAATCTGTAGATATGTACCTGTATATGCATATAAAACCCCCAATATTTTAAAATTGAATTTCAATTTATTTTGATCTAGCAACCTTCATTTTTACTTTCTTGTATATGAAGTATTTTAATCTTTCAAAAATTCTATTTCGAAATTTTGATGAATCTCAACGTTTTAGACCTCCAAGTCCGAAAATACAATTTTTGGAATTATGTCTGTGTGTGTGCGCACGCATGTATGTAAGCATGACACTTTCACTTAGGTCAACCAAATGTTGCATACAAGTACAGAAATCCCTCTTCGATCGCAGGGGTTGCGTTCCAGAACCCCATCCCCATGTGATAGATGAAATTCCGCGAAGTAGAAACCATATGTTTGTATGTTTATTTTTATATATTTTAAGCCCTTATAAACTCTCCCACACTGTTAACATTATTAGAGCCCTCTAGACATGAAATAACACCCTTTAGTCAAAAGTTTAAACGGTGCTCCATGACAAGACAGAGATGGCAGTTCTTTTTCACAATTAAAAGAATGCAAATATATCTTCTCTTCAAACGAGTGCGCGCATCAGGAGCAGAGAATTTCAGAGAGAGAGAGAGCGCACGCAAAGAAAAGCAAAAAATCAATACGTGTGCTTTTAAGTTTGCCGAAGCACCGCAATAAAGCGCCATTTTTTAGAGGAGCGTCAGTATCTTCTAAGCAAACAGCCCCTCTGCTCACACCCCCTCCGTCAGGCGCAGAGAACCGTCAGAGAGAGAGAGAGAGCTTGAGATTAAAGCAAACAATCAAAAAATTAATAAGTGTGCTTTTAAGTATGCGGAAGCACCGCGATAAAGCGGCATTTCTTAGAGGAGCGTCCGTATCGTCTAGGCAAACAGCCTCTGTGCCAACAGCCCCTCTGCTCACACCCCCTCCGTCAGGGAGAGAATGGCAGAGAGGGTGAGATAGAGGCAGAGACAAGCAAACAATCAAGCACTGCACGGTAAGCATATCTTATAGCATTGAGGAGTTTTAGTTAATATGCAGTACATGCTCTGATTGGGTAGCTTCTAAGCCATCCGCCAATAGCGTCACCTGTATGAAATCAACTGGGCAAACCAACTGAGGAAGCGTGTATCATAAATTAAAAGACCCATTGTCCTCAGAAATCCGCAAACCAGCGAAAAATCTGTGATATGTATTTAGATATGCTTACATTTAAAATCTGCGATAGAGTGAAGCCACAAAAGTCGAAGCGTGATATAGCGAGGGATTACTGTATTAGGTACAAAATGTTGATTTCTATCAACTTTTGGGATATTTCCATTAACTGGTACTTTACCTTTTATTCATGCTGCTGCAGAGTCCGATTGATTCAACTTTGCTTTCATAATAATTGTTCAATATATTATTAATTTGATTTTATTTGTTGTTGATGGTTCTTTAATGTACATAATATAAAAAAAATCATTGTCTTGCGGTTTACTCATCAAATAGCCATTCCCATTTTAACACAGATGAATATGTAGCAGCAGTCACTAGGAATAGTACTATACACTACAGACTGTGTTATCATTTTCTGCTTTCGTAACCAGCACCATGTCAAGCTGTGTAGTAAGCCCAGTCACAGGTAAGCGGCTTGATCAGCATCTGGCTGTTTAGCTGGAACAGTAGAACTTGCTCTTAACTCTCAGCATCCCAAAAACATGTCTCAACTATGCTATCTCAGGGAGTATTTGCCACTGACAGGGGGAGACTTGACACTCTGCAATCCCTCAGCAAAGACATTTGTGTCAATGAATGCACCTGACAGCATTTGCAGGCACACAATAAGCTCTGGTACAGGTTAGCAGTTGGGAAAAAGATGGGAATGGGAAAAAGACCTCTCACTCAACATATCAGAAAAGGATGGAAGGTAGCAATGCAGAGAATTCACTCAAGCTCCATATGCGCAAAGCATACAATTACTCAACTCAAAATTATATATCAAGCACATCTGTCTCACTTAAAACTGTCTAAAATATTTCCAGGGCAAGATCCAACCTGTGAACGCTGCAATCAAGTCCCTGCCTCACTTGTCATGTTTTGGGCCTGCACCAAATTAACATCATTCTGAACAAACATTTTTAAGTGCCTTTCAGACAGCCTTGGTGTCACAATCCCTCCTAACCCATTAACAGCTGTGTTTGGTGTTCTTCCAGATGGGCTTAAAGCGAAGGAGGACAAACTGTGATCGCCTTTTGACCACTATTGGCACGCAGACTTATTTTGCTAAACTGGAAGAATTCTAGCTCTCCTTTTTTAAGTCAGTGGGTAACTGATGTTTTATATTATTTGAAATTGGAAAAAATCTAATTCTCAGTTAGAGGATCTGTGCAGAACATTTTCAAAACCTGGCAGGATCTAATCTATAATATTTTAGCATAAGCTCTTAAAGCACTGAGGAAGTAACTCTCTTCCCATATCCACCTATTAAATTCATCAATTTATGTATTTATACAAGCTTTAAGTTTTACTCCATTAGCCATGCTCTCTTTCTCAGGGGTCGGGGTTGATTTGTTTTTCAATCCTATTTTTTTGCAAAAATTGATCTATTTGTATGGAATGATTACAATAAAATCAATAAAATAAAAAAGGCATGTATTTTTTTATTGTACGGTACATAGAATATCCTAACATATCCTGCATCAACAAGCAATAATTTTACACAACTACAACAATAAAACTTTGTTTGTATATAAGAACTGTGGTACATTAACAATTGTAAAAAGACTAAACCATACATTGCAACAGGACACACTTAATGCCTATGCCTAAGGATCATGTTCTTTTTTTTCTCAATTGCTTTTACCATTTTCCAGCCTCTCTGGATTTTTGATAAGATCAAGATGATGCAGGCAAATGTTCATGCAGGTGACAAGACCATCTTACATGTGACAGTTTGAGCAACTCCAGGACTTAGGATTGGAGATGGTGGAAGGAAACACTGGGGCATCCCAGTGAAATGACCTGCCTCTCCTTATCTTCACCCTGTTTACAGCTAATTTTAAGTACAACTTTATTTTTCATCATTTGCAGAAGTTCCGAGATGTTTCCTCGATTGTAAAAGTTATCGAAAATGGAGACTGGGCAAGCTAAACTTTACCAAGACAAAGGAATTGGTTGTGAACTTATATTTTATCAGGGAATCTCTGATATCAATTACTATACTGGGGGATGCAGTTTAGGTGCCACAGACCTTTAAATATTGGGGATCCACCTGAACAACAGACTGAATTGGGTGAGGAACAAGTTTTACAAATATGAATAGATGCAGCTCAGGTCCTTTATTATTTAGAATAAAGTGTACAGGATGTTGTACAACACCCTACTTATAACGTACAGTTATTTCCTAAATTATATGTAATAATTTGCTCTTTATGTTCTATGTTGCTGCTATAGCAGGTACATTTATCCTCAAGGATCAGAAAGGATCTATCTATTTATCCATTGTTTTATATTACCTGGTGATTGTATAGATGATGAACATATGGTAACTAACTTATGTAACAAAATGTTTATGTGTTGTGTGTTAATTCTTTCTGTTTTAAATTGTGTATTTTACTCAGGTCTGGTCATATTAGCACCTCAGAATATTCAGGGGGTCAATTGAAACAAATACCATCAACTTTAGTGGCTCAGCAGTAAAAAGATTCTGGTTCTCCAAAATGATTCTAAAGCCTCTGCAAATGTGTAGCGGTGCCACATAGTTAGTGTTTAAATGTCAGTTCTGTGCATGTCTCGTTTCATTGTCCCATTGACTGCGTGTATGTGTATCAGTTAATGTTGTCCCCGTAAAGGAGGACGGATGATGGGAGGAGTTCACAACCACTAATCTGGAAAGCACCTGTGTATCAATTAATCAATTACTGCCGTCACTATTTAAGGAGAAAAGAAGGAGACGAAAGGAGAACTAGCACGAGGAGAGAGAGAGAGAAAGAGGAGAACCAATACCGCATTCACGAATACAACCTGCCTGCTGAATCATTTTCATTGCGCTTTGATCCAGTTTGTTTTTCATTCATCCGGACTGCCTTTCAACCTGCTTGCCGCTGAAGACCCCGGGGTCGAATCATCATTCGCCACACGCCGAGGAATCACGGTGAGGTTGTTCCAAACGCCGGGAAATACAAACACTACAATTGCCGCTAATCAGTATCCGTATTCAGGACATTTATTCACGTTCGGACTCAAGTTCACGATCATTCTGTTTGCTAGTCATTTGTCGTTTGTGTGGTGTGTGTTATATGTTACGTGGACAAGGGAGGGGATTTGTATATATATATTTTCAGTTTTGCTTTGGGATTGTTGGGGTGGAGGAATATTTGGGTGTGCATTTGTCTTGTGGCGTGTCTTGTCTCATCTAATACATTTATTCCTGTTTAATTTTACATTCTGCCTACTGTGTCTTTGCATTTCAAACCGTCGATTGTGGGGAAAGTTTATCTGTGTAGGAGTACGGCTTGACAGGAAAGGTTTCTCAGTAAATTATCCAGGCCACAGGTCTTGGAGGTGTAGCTGCCGGCTGGAAACAAGGGGTCGGCCGTTACAAATGTACCTGTCTTTTGGCTTCTCTGAGCTTCCTCTTCAATGCAGTTAGTATTCGTTGAACTTCCCACAGTCTCTCCTCTTTTGACAAGTCTTTAACTCCAGCTTGCAGATCTCGATGAAGGCAGTTTAAAAGAAACTCCTGTAAAAATATAATAGTATATATAATTTTTTTCTTTTGAAATTATTTACACAGGGGTACAGGTAGTTATATGGGTTATAAGGCTATTTTAATGTATAAAACTACTTAGTGTTCTATTTTATGATAATCAACCTATAACTACTTTTTCTTGATCAGGTTGGCAGGGAGATAAGGGCAAAAGGTAGTGGCCAATCAAGTAACCGTGTTTATTTAAAACACCTTATTTGAATTACTTGTTTGTTACAAGTGAATAAACGACCCCTTCTGTGGCAAAGCATAAACCTTCACATTTATTATGATACAAACTGACAATTAGGAACTTAATCCCTTGACATGATACAATCTTTAGCAAATCATGAGCAAAGAATGGGATTATTCATTGCAACCAGAAAAACTGGATAAACTGAGCCAATCCAAGTGAGAAGCTTTTTTTTCCCCCTTGAGGTCACAGAAAAGTACCTGTCTTTGGAAATCTAAGGGAATATTAACTAAATTTTAAATACACTGAAGTTATCTACCTATATCAACATTCACATTCTATTTGGAATAAACACTTATATAACGTTACAATACAAGTAACTTTAACTGACACACCCCATTTTCTGTAACATTATTTTTAGACAATTTTGGGATGTCACACATTGGCACACAAATTACCTCAATGATCTGGATCTATCCTGATTTAATGCAATTTAACATTATTATATATATTTTTGTCCTTTTACCAGTTTTGTCATCTAACAGTTCCTTTGTGTTTTCTGGTCACAAAATGTACGTAAGACGTGTTAACGCAAACCAATATAAAATTTCTTTTTTCCCCAATACACAGATATAAAGTATTCAGCTGAAAGCTTGACACTTACAAACAATGAAAAATGGCATATGATTGTTACCTAAAGAGATCTAAAAAAATAAAGCAAAAAACACAACACCATAAAACATTAAGATATCGCCATAAACAATATGCAACTTCTACCTCTGTAAACAAACACTCGTACCAGCTATTTATTTATAAATAGAATCCTTTTGCACACAAAATGTTTAGAAAGCTGGAAATTGTTTTCCTAGAACAAATCTTTCAACCTTTGGTTGTGGAGTTAACTCTTTACAGCTGAAGCTTGCCATGCTCATCATTTTAATCAATGTTGGTGGGGGAGCTGTTGTTTTCAAATGGGGACTCAATGATTGCATGTAAAGAATAAAATGGTCTATACTTAATAATAATAATAAAATTATAATAAATAATAATAATAATATTATAATAAATAATAATAATACATTTTATTTATTTGTAGGTGCCTTTCTAAACACTCAAGGACACCAAACAATAGATAAAACATAAGATTATAAACAAAAGTAAAATATAAAATTAAAATCAGACAGATCAATTGTAATCAAAAAGAAAAAGCAGTCTTAAACAAATGAGTTTTAAGTTTAGATTTGAAACGTGAAAATGATTCAATATTTCTAAGCTCAGGTAGTGAGTTCCAGAGCTGGGGAGCAGAGCAACTGAATGCTGTGCTCCCCGTAGTGGTAAGACGGACGAAGGGGACAGTCAAGTGGATGAAGGAAGAGGATCTAAGTGCGGGAGGGAATGGCAACATGGAGGAGGTCAAACAGATAAGGAGGGCAAGGTTATGGATAGCCTTAAAAGTTAACAGAAGAATTTTGAATTGAATGCGGAACTTAACTGGAATCCAATGAAGCTGCTGCAAAACGGGAGTGATATGGTGAGGGAGGGAGTTCTAGTAATGATGCGGGCAGCTGAATTCTGGACCAGTTGAAGCTTATAAAGAGATCTGCGGGAAAGACCAAAGAAAAGGGAACTGCAATAATCCAGATGAGAAGTGACAAGGCTATGAACAAGGATAGCAGTGGTGTGGGGAGTGATTAATGTTACGCAAGTGGAGAGATGAAGACCGGGAGATGTTATTGATGTGAGACTGAAAGGATAAAGTACTATCAAGGATGACACCCAGACTCTTCACCTGTGGGGAAGGGGAGACAGAAGAATTATCAGTAACAAAGGAAAAGTGATCAGTTTTGGATAATGTTGATTTTGTACCAATGAGGAGAACCTCAGTTTTGTCACTATTTAAAAAAATTCAAAGAAAACCAGGATTTAATTTCTGCTATGCTATCAATTTTATGACTGCAACTTTGTCTTTGTAATTATTTTTCACCCTTTTTGTATGCGTATATGCTTTTAATGGACCTGTGCTAGCCTAGATTTATTCTACCTTTACAATTAATGGCTATATCACATTAGGCGACTTTCGAAGCACTTTTCAGTCATAGCCTTCATTTACATAATCCTAGTGAGCTGACTGCCTAATGTGACACCCCAAATATCCGATGACTTTCTCCAATAAAATTAAACAATTTTGATTTTGTCTTTAGGTGCATGGGTAGGGTCTAAGTGCACGAGAGCCTAAAACCAATGAATGATAATTCTGGAAGTACAATGCATAGAATGTAGTAATGAAGAATAAGGAATGTGGGGGTATTGAACCTGACAAACAAAAGAGAGGTTGTCTTTCTGATGTGTCATGTTTTATGCACTAAAACACAATGGAAAAGAGGATAAATGGCAGAGACTGTGACTGAACTTGCTGTACCTGTTAACCTTTCATACAGTGCCAGCTCTGTCAAGCAGCACATTATTGGCAGTCACAAGAATGGGTCAGCACGACTGTGTTAGTAGGTCAGCACTCAATTGCTAAATGTTGCCTGGGCGACAATTTTCAGTAGCATAAATTGAAATAGTGCGGCAAAGAGGTCTGTGACTGCGGTTGTCAGATCTGCATACCCTATGACAAGAAGTTGCCAAATGTAACATCAGCTTAAGCTAAGAGTATTTCCAGACTAACAAAATGTCTGAAAGCTAATGGAGCACTGAAACACTTCACCATATGACATAAGAAAGGTGATAAAGCCGAGTCTGAAAAGTGTATTCTATAGTAACGATATTTTGTAAGATTCCAAATATAAGCTCTGTGTACGTTATGTGAATTGCATTTGTGGTTTATTGTGTGCTGTATGCTTCTCGTTTCAGATCCAAGTCAAGTGGGATGCTAAAAAATGCAAAATCAAGTATTCTCTTATCACTAAATTTCTAAAACAAGAAAGTAAAATGCCTTTGAAGATCCACTCTTGCCGAGTCAGCATGAACCAGAACCTTTTGCCACAGACAAGAGATAAGGAAGTTTTGCCAAAAGTAAACAAGTCATGTCAGACAATCAAAGAGTGATATTGTGTGAGTTAGCAGACACTGCAACAATGGGTCAGTTGAATGTATCTACTTCTGAAAAACTGAACATTAGCAAGGTCACTCTTCACTTTCTGCTGCAAAGGCTGTAAAACTCAAAGAGATGCCACACTACAAACATGCGACGAGATATGGAGCATATACACTACAAATATGCTCCATATCTCGTCGCATGTTTGAAGTGCAACATGGTTGCATTAGCCATGCAAAATACTTTATATGAGTGTCAAAGCAAAGCTTTGTGATCATTATAACAAGTACTGTATATTAGTGTTCACAGGGGTTATGCTAAAGAATAAAACTTGTTTACCTTTGGTGGTATTTCTCTTAATAGGTCAGATTCAAAACCTTTTCAACACCATACCCTCCCGTACACACACACACACACAAAAACCACTCTAAAACTAAGTACAAACAAAATAACTGAAAGTTAATACATTTGGGTCTAATTTCTAACAATTAAGCCATCCATAAAAGGAATGATAATAGTAAAAGGAATGATTCATTAGACTCTGTGACCTAACACATATGTGGGTATAATCTGTCCAAATACACAGATGCTCAGCTAAATTCCTTTGTTTGCACATTGCTGAGCACCATAAGACAAGTGTGGACTGGAAATGGACTCTCCTACATCTTTGACTGCTTGTAAGTTGTTGTCATATTCAGTCAGAAAAAGAGATCCTGGTGGTTTACTCAGCAATCTAAAGATGCTTAGTATGCTGGCAAGAACTGTAACTGTGTGTGTGTGTATAAATATGTAGAATATTTTAATACCCAAAAGAACTGCAAATACTCAACCAGAGAAGAATGCCTGTGCAAGAATTCACCTTTTGATCATGTATACTCAAAAGCTTTATAAGGAGTGAAGTGGATTACATAAGGCATGACATTTTGCAGAAAGTGTAAATTAATGGTGAGCTGAAGACAAGGACCAGTGTTGTCAACAATATCTATTGAAAGGCATACATTTAGCATGTGCATACAGAATGAAATTTCTGACTGCACAGTTTTTAAAATCAGCACAAAATTTAGAGAAAGTCTTTGAACTTCTTAATGCTGCTAGTCGCAGGGCATGAGATATTTCTGGATTCAATCAAAGGAACTTATGGGCTCCTAATATTTTCTTGACAGGTGAGAGATCAAGTAAGCGGATTCTGTATTTCAGCTTCAACTAGCAAACACAGATTTGCTTCTTGATGTTTTTCCAAATGTAGCTGAAAAACATTTGAGGGTGCAAGACAAAAAGGACAAATTGGTCACGATGTAGCAAGAGAACCATTACTATATGATATTTCTTTTGAGAAATATCATGATCAAATCTTCAAAGAAGAAATACTGAGGAACACTGCGCCCAGCAGCTTCCTTGTACCATTACATGTTTTTAATTTTAACATATTAACACAAGTAACTGGGTCCACTAATCATAAAATATGGGCTGATCAAACCAACACTGATAAGTGAGCCCAGTTACTGTAAAAGCAGACATGCAGCATAATACCACATCATTCTTCACACTGTCAAACTGCACACTCTTAATGAGAACCTTGCCGCACAAGGCCTCTCATGAGCCTGTCTATAATCATTTATCATTTGAGTGAGTTTTAAAGTGTAAAAAGGTACTCAAACATCCAATATGATAACCCATGTATGTCTACATTTAGTTTGAATGAATCTAGTAAGTCTATACCTTATAAAATCTTGAAAAAGTTGGTTAAATAAACTTCATTTAGGGACAATAAATATTATTCTGCAAAATGAATGCATGAACCTGTAAATAAATTGGTGCTCTGGGCTAATCAGAAGCAGAGGTTTTCATGAAATGGACAAAGTAGCAGGTTATCGTGTTCTCAGTTTATCTTTAACTAGCTGTCCCCCGCAGCTCTGCACACGTAGTAGTGAAACAGGACAAACTTTAAAAATCCAAAAAAAAAAAAATGTGATCATTTGTATTGAGAAGAATTTATATTGTTAGCATTCGTATCTAAGGGCCTCTTGATATACAAGGGGCTATCAGAGGTGAAAATGTAGTTGTGATGTCTTTGCCAAAAATGAAAAAAGTTAGCAAGGTACAGTGGAACCTCGGGTCACGACCGTAATTCGTTCCAAAACTCTGGTCGTAACCCGATTTGGTTGTGACCCGAAGTAATTTTTCACAAAGGATTTTATGTAAATACAATTAATCCGTTTCAGACCATACAAACTGTATATAAATATATTTTCTTTAAAGATTTTTAAAACACAAAAATAGTTAATTATACCATAGAATGCACAGTGTAATAGTAAACTAAATGTAAAAACATTGAATAACACTGAGACAAACACCCAGGCTCCCTGCTCAGCAGCATGCGAGCCTGCGCTCTCGCTTCATGCTATATCACAGGAGGAAGTGGAGTTGAGAGGAGGTTACAGTTTTGAGGGAGAGTCCCTCTGCATGATGCACCGAGAACAATGTACAGTACAGGCAGAGACAGAATAAGTGGTCATGAACAGATGCAAAAGTTTGGTGAACTTTTTGGTCGTAACCCGATTTGTACGTGTTCAGAGACGTTCGTGAACCGAGGTTCCATTGTATCTCTGGCCAAGCGGAAGGTAGGTATGCTCCAACGTCAAACGTTGCCACTGTATCTGATCATGTTCAGCTCTGACGGGAGAGCGTCCCCCGCATGGGAAGAAAAGCATGTGGCTGCGATATCTCTGCCAATGAGCAGGTACCCTCTAAAACACATATAGCTGCGACCTCTCTCTCTCAAAAATGTCAAATGTTACTTCTTAACCATCTCTAGATGATAATGCCTGCTGAACAAACAGGTATCGCTAGCTAAGCGGAGGCAAGGTATGCTCAAACACGTGGCAAGGGGTAGATTCGAACTGAGGCTGATGCGTGAGTGAAGATGGTCCTGCCCGGCTCCCTACTCCCGAGGTCCTGCCTCCCCCCACCGCCCCTTTGGCCTGCAGCCTGTCTCTCAGATTCGTGTAAATAAATTGGTGCTGCAATCGAACTATAATGCTTAGCACGATGAAAGAAGTTGCAAAATCAACCAGAATGTTCAAGCAAATTCTAGAGAAAAACCCAATCTAAATTTGTTACATAGTTCTTTCATTGGCTAGCATACAGACAGAAAGCTTTTATTTAATGAGGTATTGAGGACTATATGATGTGTCTAATAAAAGTATGTGGAAGAGATACTAAAAATCCATAAATCAAACAAGGAATAAACAACAACTAACCAGAATTAATTAACAGAAACAAAAAACACTCAATTGTGAAGAAACATTAGTGTTCAGTTACACTTCAAAGAGTAATTATTTCTCCTTGTCTCACTCTAATGACAAATGTAATATTTGAAGTGTGAAATTACAAAAACTGCAAAATTAAAGCAGTGTAATAACAGATCATGCATAATATCTTTATTTTAAGAAATGGATTGAAATAGGTCATGATAAATGTGTGATCATATTAAATGTTTAGCTCTAAAAATTAAAACACGAAATCAAACCAGAATAAAAATATGAAAATCAAAAATGCGAAGTTAAGACAAGCGCAAGGCAAAACCCAAAATCTACATTAATAATCTGGAAAATCTTTTATCCCTCACTCCCCTTGGTTTTTCTTTTGTCTTGTTCTTGTGGGCTGCAGCATGTTTTATAATTAAGGCTTGTCCACCACATCATTCACATGACTTTCATGTCCCATAATTAATAATGACTGCCATTGCTATGAACAACAATGGAGAACAATGCACAAAATGTCGAAGGCTACTAAATAAAATGGGGATGTGAAAATGCCACAAAATTAAAAATAAAATTACAAAGAATAAATAAAAATATTAATCAAAATTAAAAAAATACAAGAAAATAAACTAAGCCAAAACGAAACAACTTAAGTCTTAATGCAGTTTCAACTGTGTGTTTTTGCTCTAAGCTTGACCATGATGTTTGAGCATTACACCATGCAAATAAAATATGCCGTAAGGGCAAATTATTCCACTTTAACACCTTGTCTAGAATCTACTTTAAACCTCAGCAAGGCTTCTTTTAAAAAGATGGAAATTTATTAAACAATCTTTTTAAAATATAAAAAAGTATAAAGATATCCCACTCCATGACATTTGCCACTCATTTGACAGACAAAATAAAAGTCAACGCTAGATAAAAAAAAATTCTTTGAGTAATGCAACTTTTAACATTTGTGAACCTCTGCACTTTTATACAGTATATACCTTATCCTCCAATGCAATCACCTGTATTCCAGCTTTGTTTAGGAGAGGAGTGTTTTACTTCTTCATTGATTTAAACAAAAATGAAAAAGGAAAAAAAAACAAAAAACGGTTTCCCTAAACTATTAATAAAATATCATCGTTTCCTCATAATGTCATACCCGCTGATAATGGTTTGCTAAGTAATGATTTCTTTAAAATAAATATAGTAATGCCTTAACCAACCTGTCTGCGTATTTCTTCTTTAATACTCTCCTGGGTTTCTGGCAGAGCAGGCATAGTGGCCATGTTTGACCATCTAAGTGGTTTTACCACTGGTTTGAGCTTTACATCCCCAAAAAGCTCTTTCACATGAGTGAAGAATACGTACAGCACTCGATTACTAATCTGCAGAGAAAAGGACAAGAAGTAAAGATGAGCCATAGCCATTTACTTGATCCATAATCATGTAAAACAATCACACAGTGGGTTCAAACCAAACAAAAAGATATTAAAGCCTTGCAATTATACCTCAGTAATGATATCTTTATGAATGATATAAATACCATAAGGTTTTCATTGCAAATTTTAAAAGTTGCCATATCATGACACCATTATTTTGTCTAGAACACATTTTCAATTAAGTGGAAAATACTTTAATAACACCATTGTGCATTACTGAAAATTTAAAGAACTAAACTGACACAGAAAAAATACAGTAGGTTAAATTATTAATTTTAGGTAATAAATGCTGGGTGATATTACCTCTTTAAAGGTACTGATATTTAAACATTGCAACCTAATCAGGCACAGTTATGTATTGGTCTGGAACCACTGTTTATTTGTTTGGTGCACAATTTCTTAATCATATTTTAGATTTAAATGCCAACCTCAGTATTAACTTTCAAAATATAATGCTTTCTCCCATTAATTAAAGCATTACATATCATTATTTAATTACTTTTTATCTGTGTCTGCACTTACCAGGGAATGCTCAGTAAAGAATGAGAATTATGAAACTTCTAAATGATACAACTGTTTAAAGTTTTATTAACATTCTAAAGATATCCAGTGCAAGGTTTTAACCTAATAAGAAAGCTCGACTGAGAAATAGTATAAATAGTTTGTTGGAGAACTTTAGATAAAGCAGTTCAACTCCAAACAAGAATAATACAATGAAGGGAATGTACCATAGCCTAATTACAACATATACGCAAATTAAAATCCCAAAGATTAAGGCAAGAGTGGAAATCAACTTTGAATATTTACTGATGCACTGAAAATATTAAATAGACTATGAAAGCTGTCCACATTACCTGTTCTAATTACTAGAATGTCAAGAGGATTGTTTAATCTTCCATTACAGCAGCCATTACAGTTGGTATTTTCAACCAGGTTAATGCAACTGCCAACCAATTCTGGGCTCTACTTTAGTGATGCAAAAGTTGGAAGTGACTCTGTTAACATTATGTTTATTATATAGAAATGTGTAAATATGTATAATCTATTACAATACATAAAATTTTACTATATTAAAAATACTTAAATACTGATAATCTTGATGCATTATTGATGCAATTGGCAATTTGCTGAATTCATTTTGAAGGATCTGTGAACACCATGAAAAAACTGCTCTACTAATGGTACCTGAAATCAAGGGCTGACTTTCTGACATTTTAAGTGATAGCAATTCAGACTGAAACACTGTAAAGTAGCAGGTAGAATAGATTAGATAAACTTTATTAATCCCATGGGGATTTGATTATTAAACTGACATATGATTGCATAGCATCTTAACTGCTCCAATTATGAGCTGTTAAAAACGGAAACCATACATTTAGTTTCAGCAACAAAAAAAAAAGGCAATTATTCACAAACACTTTTAAAAGTTAGGCTAAGCATATATACACTACTTAAAATCAAACCCTATTGGCTTACTCTGTTAACAAAATAAAGCTTTTTGGTTTGGGACATTTTTACTTTTTTTATTAAATCCACATTTGATCTTATTTAAATATTGTACCATTTTGTTTCTTGCAACATATCTTTTTAATTGTTCTTGGAGATCAGAGGAAAGGCTAACCTGTACAGTGGGGCTCAGAACAATAGATATGTTCTGAATATTCATCTTAGTATCTGCCTCTTTGGCAATAATGTGGTCCATATGAATAATCAGCCAGGAAAGCAGCAAACGGTTACAGACTGGCATATCAGCTAAGATCTTCTGGAACTCTTGTACTTTGTCAGCATCAGATGGTCGCCCACAGACTTCTTCAAATCGTGCTGTCAGGTCACGGCTCAGAAGGTTTTCAGGCAGCTCACGCAAATACTGCTTGAGAAGACTGGCTACTGTGTGAGGCTCATACTCTTCAAGACAAGGAGACTCTTCACGGTCATATGAAGCTTTCAGCTCATCAACTTTGGACTTCATTCCTTCAATAGTAAATGAGCATTAAATTATAAAAAAATCGAAATTTTAATAAATTGCCAAAATGGAAAATCAACATAATTTTAAAAAGTCATAAAAAGGTCAAATAAACATAGTTTCATATTAGATCGTCTTATGAGATAACAGTGATTTTTTTTACATTAACAATACTAATTTCACACACTGAAGTGAATGGAATTCTCTTTTATTAGTGCGAGTGTGGGGTAAATGCTGTTGATCAGAAGAATTGGTGACTGAATAACCTCTAAATAAAACGTGTCTCTAGCTACACAGAACAAAACTATAGGGTGGTCCAGATCTAATTATGCAATTTTCATTACACTATAACTTATTAAGTTTATTAGAATAGCACCCGAAAAATCCAGGACCATCGAGAATTGTGCGAACTGACGACATGAAGAATCGTCTTTGCACCGAACTGGAATGGTCCCCACAAAAATCAAAGTCATCCAGACGGCCTGGATCTGCATAATTAGATCTGGACCACCCTGTACAATAAAGATACTGTAACAGGGGGCATTAATGTGCACACCAAAAATAATCCACAAGTAATGCTAAGACTAGTTGTCAATAAATCAATAAACAGCTGTGAAGTAGAATGTTTTTTTTTTTTTTCAGATAAAGCACTGTGAGGTCTCAAAACTGACTGACTGGCCAGGTTGTAACGAGTAGTCAACTAGGCAATAAATCTACAGTCAAACAATCAATGAACAAACACTGTAAAAAATTTTCACTCATTTAATCATCTAATTTCACTCACTTATTCTTAACTTTTTTATTCAGAAAATTGAAAAAGATCTCCAGACCTACATGCTGGATAGAGGTCATAATTCCAGGATCAACACAAATCATATTGCAAGAAAAAGATATTCTGGTAGGACACATATACAGTATGTTTCACAACTAAACTGCAGAATAGCAATTTGCTCCCAGTGGGCATAACTGAACATTTCCCATATATGCAGTACCAGACACTCTAAGCCTGACAGCAGCTGCAAATCACTACACCTTCCTATGCCAATTGCTCTAGTTGTAGCTTTCCTTCATCCACATTCTCAACAACACCTCGCCATCTGTGTATTTTGACTCAGGTATGGCTCAGCAACATGCATTAATGTCTAGTCATTTTCACTTTCACAGTCGGAAATATATTTGATATGAGGAACCATCTGTTTGACCAAATGTTTAGAAAATATAAAGTAACCTAATAATAAAAATATAGTGAATATGAAAAAAATGCTATCAATGCATATTTGTAGTCTTATCATTCAGAAACCTAGCTACCAGTAAACACAAATCTGGGGAATGAATGAGAATCTCACAAGTACAGTGATGAAGACAGACACTGCGACTTGACTCACATAATATTAATATTTTTCTATAATACGTTTTTTTAAATGTAAATATGAGCAACTCAAACAGCTTCGTCTAACAAAACAAAAGTATGAAGCAAATGACAACATTCCATGATTATGAAAAAAGTTACCTCACCTGAAAAATAGCAAAGTTATCCTTCAAGTCTGTCCATTATCACTCCATGTTTCATATGCATCAATGACATATACATTAATAAGCAGCATGGAGTAAAACTAAAATGAGCTATACTGCTAAAAACATACACTTCTCTTATTTTACTACTCCGAAAAGTAAACAACTAACCTAAATATGTCAACCATGAATTTCAAACTACCAACAGCCTGTGCTTCTCAAAGCCAATACACATAGATAAATAAATGTTTTTTTTAGGTCACTACAGGACTTTGTAATGCAGAAAACAGAAACCTACTTTATCTCAACTAAAAACAGACTACTCGTTTATATAATGAATTTCATATGAATTAATAATTTACTATTTTCAAAGAAGTAAACCTAAACTCAAAATAAACTCTATTTACTTAAATAAAGCAAACAATCAATTTAACATTAATAGTAACTTTGAAAACCTTGTACCTGATACTCGATAGATGCCTTCATATTTCATGCCATAGTTCTCTATGTAATCTATGCATTCACGGAAGACTGCAGGTAAACGAATACCATCATACACAATTGTCCTTTCAACTGCCTCTTCCAAGGGAACTCCAAAAACAGGCCGAGCACTAGGCACCTCTACTGGAACAACTTCTGGCTCAGCACTGGGCTTTTTCTTCTTTTTCTTCTCTTTCCATTGTTTTACCACATCAGCTGCGGTCAAGTCCTTTGATTTTTTCTCTTTGTGCTTGTCTTCCTTATGTTTCTCTTCCTTAGGCTTCTCCTTTACCTTGAAATCTTTTTCTTTCTTTTTTGAAAAGCTGGGCTTCTTGAACACATGGATCCCCTTTGATCGCTTCATCTTGGAGGGGCTCTCTGCCTCATCACCGGAGCTGTCTTCTTGGAAAGCTGCATAACCTTCAGCTACAAAGACATTGTTAATAGTGTGAATACTTTACCATCTCAGAGCACACTTTCAACACTTAACCTACAAGGTTTCCCTCCAACTTTAATTTTTCTTAGCTGCCATAAGCAAATAACAATAAATAAATTACAGGAATATCACTTCATTGGATACTTTCCCAAAATAATTTTGAAAAAATATACAAATACCTGCAATCCATTTAAGACAATAAAATTCAAACGTGAAGAAAAAGTTATGGGCGAAATTTTTTGAAAACCTTACTATTGTATCTGAAACATTCATTACGCTTTTACAAATTTAATTCCTTTAAAATCAAATATGTAGCTCATACATGTGTTTTTATTTGTAACCAATTATAATGCATATTATTAAATATATGTAAAACTATAAAAACTATTTGAATAGTCTGATGAATTTATAAATCATAGATTTCAGTCAAAACAAATATTTTAATGTTACAAGTGTTAATATTAAAATGCATACAAAAATAAATATTTTATCCCATTTAAAAAACATCTGTCTGACTAGAATGACACAGTAATGCCATTACAGGTGTATTGCAAATGGAAACTACATTTATCTAAATTAAAAACAAAATTCAAGCCATTAGTGAAAATATCCAAGACATGACTAAAGCATAACATTCTCAAACCTGCTTAAACTAATCCAGGGTCAAAGGCCAAAGCCTACCCCAGGCCCCAGACAATCCACTGAAGGGTCCACTCCAGCACATATCCACACTGACAACTAATATTTACTGAACTGTAAAAATTATAATAAAAAAAAAAAAACATGTTGGGTAAATGCATCCCAAATTAAGCATTTGCTGGAAGAACTTGCTGGAAGTACTCTTTTTTTATCTTTATTATGGAAATAATTTTGTATAAATAGAAATGAATGAATGTAATTTATATAGATTTGGGAAATATTGCTCATTTCATCAAGGGCAACTGAACTGTGCAGAAATTCTGATGCACTGCATTCTATGATTCCACGGATTGCCAGTTAAATTTAGGTCAGGGCTCTAATGGGACCACTCAGGGACATTACCTTCTTGTGTCTATTGAGCATTTTACTCTTACTATGGCTGTGTTCTCAGGATTGTTGACATCCAGCCTTCATGTAGACTGCAGCAGGTTTTCTTAAATAGTCTTTATTTTATAAAGTAGTGAACCACTGACAGAGTTTAAAAATGAATTCCATCCTAGAAGATGACAGTTCCCCAACATCTAAAGCAATGGTGGCCAGGAACTGAAGCAGGAGAGAGGTAATTTGAAGAGGGTGGAAACAGAGAAATGCACCAAGGAAGTGAGCAGATTGTACACATAAAGGTAAAAATAATAACTTAAATCCCAAATCACACACTCCACCAACTCTCCATACCCAGCATTTAAATATGACTCAAAAGAAATCCAATTTAAGTTGACTCAAAGTGCTGATATGAGTTTGGGCTGTTAATGCCAGGCTCTGCCACAGATTTATTAAAATCTACAAGGCAAAAAGTCACCTACAGAAATCCTTTTATCAAGCTTCTTTAAGTGAAATACATTTTAATTACAGTATTGCAGCAGCACTTCAAGGGCCATCACATTCACTTCTGAACTATAAATATATTCTATACATTTCAAAAGATTCCAATCAACATTAGAAATGAAATGTATAACATTCTGTCCGATGAGAAAAGTATTGTTTTCCTTTTAAATGCAGAGTGATCCACAAAGGAGGAGCCTGAAAATATATGGAGCACCAGTATCTAAATTCCTGCTAATATTTGCACTTAATGACTGCATTATGTTCATCCAGAACAATATTTTGCCTTATTTACATACACAAACTAACATGATCAAAAGCAAACCAAGATGTGCTTACTTCATGCTGTGCATATCAAACTGGCCATTGCACATACTAGGGCTCTGGGAGCTCTGCACAAAGAAATAATTAACCCTGACACATTGCGAATACACCTTGATGTTGTCTGTGGCTAGAATAATGTCACTATCAGCCCATTCACCCATCCTTCACCAAATCCACATAATCAAATTTACAGTAGTTGTCTGTTTTATGTGGGCGGCATGGTGGCGCAGTGGTAGTGCTGCTGCCTCGCAGTTAGGAGATCTGGGATCGCTTCCTGGGTCCTCCCTGCATGGAGTGTTCTCCCCGTGTCTGCGTGGGTTTCCTCCGGGCGCTCCGGTTTCCTCCCACAGTACCAAGACATGCAGGTTAGGTGGATTGGCGACTCTAAATTGGCCCTAGTGTGTGCTTGGTGTGTGGGTGTGTTTGTGTGCGTCCTGCGGTGGGTTGACAACCTGCCCGGGATTGGTTCCTGCCTTGTGCCCTGTGTTGGCTGGGATTGGCTCCAGCAGACCCCCGTGACCCTGTGTTTGGATTCAGCGGGTTGGAAAATGGATGGATGGATGGATGTCTGTTTTATATAAAAAAAAGACATATGGTTCTGTGGTTTATGTATTTCAATATCTGAACAACTGAATGTGCAACTAAAATGTCAATTACTGAGGGGTTCAAAATTAACATTTAGCAGATAATTTATCCAAGGGGACTTACCAAAATATCAATATTCATAAAATACTTCTGAGTGATTCACCGAAAAGTAAAAGGTTAAAAACAATGGAAGAAAAAAAAATGAAGCAAACCTCATGTTGCTCAGAACTACAATTAATCACAATGGTAAATGGTAAATGAGGCTAGAAGTACAAAAGAGATGCACCAAAATGACAGTTGGTTAAATGACTGACAGTCAGTACATGTGTATACAATTAGGACAGCATCATCACTGCTTATCACGTTAACCAAAGAGCCGTTGTGTTCACACTCATCTTTCCAGCAACACAACACAAACTATAAGCTATCAGTAATATGCCCGTGCTTACAGTTTGGACAAAATTGCAATTTAGTAATACAATAATAACAGCATTACTAGGAGGACAATGCAACTAAAAAATATTTTTGCAGAAGAAAAAATAATTCTAGTCTAATGGAAGTCTATGTCTATGAATAAGAACACGTCTCTCTTGGTGGCTATTTCTGTGCAAACATGCTATTGTACTTTTTCAGGAACTGTGTCATTGCATTAGCAGAGCTCTGCCCAGTTCTCCTCTGTACCTAAAATTATGTTATTATTATTAGTATTATTTACTAAATAAAACTCTAAGATCACTAGCTACTTACTTCTTTTTTCTTTCTTTTTGAATTTCCCCTTTTTCTTATTGTGCTCCTTCTCATCATCAGAAACTACATCAGGGGGTTCATGTAACCCATCATGTGGTGGGGAAGGCTCTCCAGTACGGTACAACCCTGGGAATTTGGTTGGGCTGATTTCCTCAGAGCTGGGGGTGCGAGCCATTCCTCCAGCATGCTCAGCCCGACGGTGTTCACTGGGACTGCTGGTAGGTGGCAAGAAACACTCAGTCATGGTGCCAACACTCTGATCACACACACTCCAGCAGTGCTACCTCTCCATTTGTCCTAAAGGCAAAACCAAATATTACAAAGAAATCAGAATGAGGCAGAAATAACATAAAGAACAAAAACTCAAAATTAAAAGATGTTAACTTTGGACCATGTTAAAATATTTTTTCTAGCACTGACAGCTATACAAAGGTCAGCATTTTAAGCAGTACATGTACATTATTTTCTAATGAGGCTAGTAAAAGTAATTCTCTTACTAATGTAAACATCTTAAAAAAGATTAGCCAATTATAAATTAAGGCTATGACATCAGCTGAAAAATATAAATGGAAGACAAAAGAAAATATGCACTCATAACATTAAAAGAAAAAGATTTTAACTGTTTACAACTGAAACCTAAAGGATACCATATTGTCATTAGTCACAAACTCCTATGTTGTCTTTAAAAGCATTATTAAACTTACACTAAAATAGTTTTATGGTGCTCAGCATGTAAGAAGAAAGATGCTAAATGACTACAACATTACAAAAGTTTAAGGAAAAAAGGCACAAATGGCCCATTACATGAGAGTTACATTTTTGCAAACCCCTATCAAACCATAAAGAATAGTAAAAGTGTTAAGCATTCAAAAGAACTATATTATACACTAGTCTCAGAAGATGTACTTATTATAAAATGTATAATATCAATACGCAGGAAATTACATTAACTAAAAACAGCTGTTACTTTTTATTTTTGCAGTTCATCTCCATTGTCCTTAAATATCCAAAATGATGCAGAATCCTGAGTAAAACACTGAAGTTTTGTACAACTAAACTAATATGTCTCTAGCCTTAGGAATTGGGGTAATTCCATGTCAAATTATCACACTTTTGGACCTCATCTTCAGATTTTAATGAAACTTGGCATGGTGATTTGGTCTTATGAATTGCCCATGGAACTGAAATTCCATATTTCTTGGATAAATATCAAGGGAGATTTAAGGAAACAAAGTTGGAAGTTATTGCTGGGGTGGGATTATGACTTTGACTGGTTATACCTCCCTAAATATAATTTGCACAAAAATGGTTCCCATATTGTTTTAAAGCTCTTTTCCAACTCTATGAAGTCCAGAAGTGTGATGATTTGATATAGAATTACCCATAGCAAAATTCTGGAAATTTGTGTCATTCAATTTAAAAAGCTCTTTTGTTCAACTTTCCCTGAAGATTTTAAAATGGCCATTTCTGCTAGTACCACTCACTTTCAGTTTCCATGTTGAAAACTAAGGGGGGCACTGTGCAGACTCTGAATTTCAGTGTAGGACTGTGAATATTGTGCCTATTAAAGTCGTACTGCTCTTTGGAGCAAAAA